>NC_066319.1:33600192-33797692 GCF_022539315.1 Serinus canaria | reverse complement strand
GACTCCTAAATGTCTGTTTCCCTTGAGACAAGCTGTTTACGTACTCCAAATTTTAAACGCTTTGATGTGGATTTTGGGTGGATTGAGGGCTACTGTTAACCCACAGATTCACAAACTGAGACTGGTTTATTCCATAAGTGATAGAGATTCAAATGGTATTTTTTAAATGCAAGAATAACATGGCTTAGCGTGTCCGTATCTGGTGCAATGCAGTCCCTGTACATATTATATGCTGCAGCTCTAATAAAAATGGTTGAAAAATCTTTAATGAAAAGAGAACAATATACTCCATTAGAGTTCTATAAATATGTTTGCTTCCAGACGTTTTGCATCTTTGTTTTTTCCTCAAAACTTTAATAGTCCATAGCAATTTCTTGCAATTACGTGTTGATGCCTTTTGTTCAAAGGGTAAGTACTGTGCTGCTTTAACTGGTTCTTGGCAGGCAATTTTACACACAGCACATTCTCCTTGTAGCCATATTCCTATATTTTTCTCTTACAATTTTTATTCCCTATTTTAGAATAATTAATTTAGAATTTATTATTAGTTTAATAGCAAAGTATTTTTCTATACAGATTAATACAATAACCTCTATATTATATAAGCAAAAAGATATGCAGAAAGGTTTACATTACATACAAACATATATAATGCTATTTGTAAATAAAACTTTTTTGTGATTAAATTAAAAAGTAGTACAGTTTCAGGCTTATAATGTAAATATTGTTTAAACTGAAAACATTCAATATTTTGCTTACAATATATTTTTAGGGGTAGTTTAAAATGTGTAGCTTTAAAGAAAAAAGTGTTTCACAGATTTATAATGCGTAAGCAGCTGTTTCCACATTGTTAGGGCACAGAAGTTCCAATTGCCACATTAATCAAAGTATTGAGACTACAAAATCCATTTCATTTAATCTCATTATTGAATAAACAGCTCTGTAGTGATGCCTATTTGTACTTGTTTCTCTAATAAAAATGCAACTGTAGCTCTCAACACAAATTAGTTTTAATTATTTAAATGATACGAATTTGTCAAACATAAATAATCTAACACCTGGTTTGCCTCCTCGTTTTCTGAAAAAATGTGTTTCATGAAAACTAGTAGAGGATGATAATGGGGAATAACAAAGGTAGGTCTATGTATTTACTCCAATTCTATTACCTTTAAAAAAGGGCAACTGTGAGTTGATTACTGTCTAAGAGGGTGGAAAAGTAATCTGTCTCACTGCTATGCAAGGACACAGCAGAATACAGCAAAGCAGAAGGATGTCTCACACACACTGGTTCTGTGCAGCTCCCTTGTCCTCTGCTCCTGTCTGAGAACTGGTGACAATGATTTACAGTTTAGCAATCCTTCTTCTGAACACTAGGATCACGTTAGCAAGCGATAAGTGCTGTAGGTTTTAAGACACTTAATCAAGATGCCAAAATCTGCCATAACAGTCACCAATTTATGTGAAACAAACCTTCTCAGGCAAAAGAAAAGGCTGGATTTCCCTGTTTTCACTTTGTTTTAGTAACTTCATTTCAGGAGGCCTGCCTGACCTTAGAAGAGGAGTACCCTAAGTGTCAGAAGGGTATAATATCATATGTAAGGCAATTGGTAGCTAACTCTGAAAACTGAGATCCATTTATTTTCACCACAGGATAGTATAATTATGTTTGCTGTTTCTGTCTCATGCTACATCTTGTTTTAAAATATTTGGTATTTAAAATTCTGGATATCCTAACACACTACCCTGACATCATTTATCATTTGGTTGAGGAAATATATAATCCAGTTGTGGTTGTTGGTGGTGGCCTCATATGGCACTTCAAGCAGTGATAATTTGTATGTTTTTCTGTATATTAAACAATTCTTTAATATTGATTCCGTTTGTGGTGTATTAACTGTTATCCTTTCTTGGGAAAGAAAGTGTACTAAGCAGATAGTCACTGTCTTAAATCAACAAGGCAATTTTAGAGTCACATGAATCTGTTGAAACCTACCACTCAGTAGTTTGCCAGATTAATCATCTTTATTGTTCCTTCTGGAGATGTGTCTCTTCCTTTGTGCAAAATATTTCCAGCAGGCAGCCTTATAGTGAGAACTTACGACACTCCCAGGGTATGATTACGTGACCGTCACCGTTATTACTGTGCCCTACATGTTACTTACATGGTTCAGGGTTTCAGAACTAGTTTTTTTAAATGCAAAGTGCAGATTCTTTCTTAAGCATTTTATATTTCATAGTGCATTTTCTCTCAAAATGTTCTTATCATTATTTTGTGTTATTAGTCCCTTCTCAGTGCTTTTAATTTAAAATAACTATGCTCAATTTTTTGCTTATCACCTTGGTTTTTTAAACCATTGGCAATATCTATTTATTGTTAAATAATCAGTAAATGTGCTACAGGATAGTACTGTGAGACTACCGAGTTAGTTTTGATGTCATTGGAATTCAATTAAATGTCAGTAGTAAAAATAAAATCAAAGAACTACGCTATGCAACTACTCAACAAGAATGAGAACTGTATTTAGTTCTTTTTATTTTTATAATAATTTTTTAAATTTATAGCTTGAAACTATATGAACTAAGAAAAAGCATACACAAAGGAGGATGTTTTCAAAGCTTTTATACATCAGAGGACATTAGCTTGTAAACTAAATACATAAAATAAGTAAAATGACATTATTATCTTTGCTGATGTTGCATTCAATGCTGCAAAGTTGCTCAAGAAATCTTCATGATACTGAAGATATTATGATGATAAAAATATTTTTTAGCAAAAAATACCAGGATAATCAGATTTCATATTTGTATCTTTGAAACAATATGAAGTATCTCAGTTTTTCAATATATCTCCCTAAATAAATGGAGATATATTAAAAAACTGAGATACTTCATGTCTCAATTGCTACTTATTATGAGCTCTTAGCAAATTGTGTTTGTGGGGGGAGGGGGAGAGAATTCGCACTAATACTTTTACTCAAATGTATTGATAAAAAGAAATCATCACTTTGAAATCTTCTAAAAGCTTACTTGGCAATGTGTCACATTCCAAACTTTTTGAAATGTTAAAATAGCCTTACCTGGCAGCAGCTATTCTTGCCACAATACATTATTCCTCTCTCTGTACCTAGAGGATGTAGCACACATCATTGAAACATTTCAGTTTCTGCTGTGCATGCTAATTTTAAATTCGGATTGGAGCTTTGAGAATTTTGAGCTTGAAAATATAAAATGTAAACAGAAGAGGGCCATATCTCATCACATGGAGAACATCTTTTTACATGGCAGTTTATGGATACATCAGTGATATTGTTGCTACCCTTCCTGTCTGTTTATATGAACACTTTAATTGTACACATTGTAATCCAATAGAGCTAAAAGTTCAAAATAATTTGCATCCAATTTGTATATAATGATTTAATTTGCAATTTTCTTTCCTTTGAGTTAAAAGAGTTGGTGTCCTGTGATATTGTCTTCATACTTTATGTTACCACACAAACCCATGTAAGCGTGAGCAGTTGCAGACTGTGACATGTAGGGAAGATTGAAGAAGCAGTAACAGTGTGCTTTTACAAAAGTCACAGGACTCCAAAAGTATATCATACAGATAGGTTTAAAAAAAAGAAGAAAACGTTTTACTTTTGATTATAATGCTTCAAAGAACAAGTGTATTTTCACTGAATTCTCAATCATGCCCTGCCAATAAACCCAAACTTCACAGAAATTTATTCTGGTTTTAGAAAGAAGTGTTTTTAAATGCCTTGTTATAATCAATTTCCTCTCTAAAATTCAGTTCATTTTTTCCTCCCAATCAAATGACATCACTTGCTGTACAGTGAAAAAAAGGGGAAATTTTCAAATAAAGGCTTTTCCTAATCAGACTGTATTACTTACTGGGAGCCAATTTGATTGCATGTGACTAATGCATGAATTTTATCATTATTGTAGGTCATCAAGACAAGTAATGGAGTGTCATCACTAAGTATAATTTTAAGTGAGAAATTGGATTATTTTTTTGCTCCCACCATCAGTGGGCATAGTGACACCCATTGGTTTCTATGTCTACTCTTTTGCAATATGCATTTGTCTACATTATGTGGAAGGAAAAGTCCTGATGAAAAACATTAATTTCAATTTTAACTCAACATGCATATTTCTATATAAAAATATTTTAAAAATAAATCTTTAATTCATGTGTTTAAGCAAAGCTTAAATGGGGATATAAAAGGACACATTGGTGAATGAGCTGGCCAAATTTGCCCCCATGTAGGCAAGTATATCACTTCTATCTGCGGGTTTGTATGTCAGTCACTACTCACAGGTTAACCATAAAGTTCACAGAAGCTTGGTGTGGTTTGGTGGACAATCTGCTTTGAAGGTGCTAAGCTGCTCTGTACTGGTGACCAAAATTAATGTAGGAACCAGTAACATTTGAAGTGATGAATTTCAGCCTAAGTGAGCAACTCTATAAATATATTACTTAAAAGACATATTTATGGTGTTCTTATTTTCCCAGACTGAAGACTTAGAAGAGAAAAATCTATTAAAGAATACCTGTCAAAGGGAGTTAAGGGTCTCTAAAGTTTCCAGCTTTGCCTTTATTTGAATTCCAATGAAATCAAAGGAGATTTTTGTTACAGTGAAAGCCCCGGCAAGAAACCTATGTCTTCTAGGAACAATGAAGAGTTATTCTGTAAAATTTGAATGGTATAGTTGAAGTTCAATCTACTTTCATCAATACTTAAAGCAGGGGTACTAATATGGAATTAATCACTAATTAAAAGTGAAAAAAAAAGGAATTATTTACTATGCCAATCAATCCTGCTCAAAGTTCAATGTTAATAGAAGGACATTCCTCACTAGGGTAAACTATAGATAGACATAAAAAGCATAAGACTTGAAAAGAGTTTACATTGTTTATATAGGGGGACATGCTCCAGAACAGAAACATTTTCCAGAATCACACAGTACTGTAATAAATTAATTATGTGATTACTAGTGTTTTTGTTAAAAACAATTCAGTGTTGCCATATCAGTTTAGACATGTTTATCCTAAATGTTGTACATGTAGAAATCACTGAGCAAACCCTGATTGTTCTTCTATAAAACTCCACTTCCAGCTCTTACAAAGACAGTCTTTAAGAATTCAACAACAACAACAACAATATTTTTTAATATGTATTCTCCTACTAAGCATTTTTCCAATACTGCATTTAATATTTTCTTCCTTCAAAATAAAGAGACATCACTATGGGTGTGCCCTAAAAATGCTTCTCTACTTATTGTTAAAGCATTGGATGCATACAGGAGGTGTCATCCTGATACGGCGTTGTTCTGGAATGACATCATCCCCAATTCTCTTGCCTTCAACATAAAATAAACTGATTGATCTAATTTTGTTTTTCACTTCTAATATCAGTAACAGAAAAAAAAAAGGAAGTTCTTTAATATCTTTAATACAAAGAAGGTGAGTTTGCAAGGTTGAGTAAGGATGTTTTGTAGGACAGGAAATGACCTGGTCGGCTAATATTTACTGATTTATTTGAAAAAATCCAGCTGTATGCATCTTCAAACTACCTGTCCATTTCCACACATTCCCAAAATACATCTGCTTGATTTCAAAGTGGATATACAGGATAAAGGTAAATTAAGAATCAAATATGCCTTCTATTACTAAATTTTGATAGGTTTGTCTATCCTATCTGATAGACAGACCAAGCACCTAGCACAGTAGGATGCCACACAGGTTTGTGAGCTGTAGAGTAGGCAAAAAAAAAAGGCAGTATTTGCTTCCAATGTGTACATATATTTGTATATGTTTGTGGTTTTTGCAGAGAACACTTTCCTGGACTGCACATCATTGTATCAAAACCAAAATATTGTGTTCCCCCTGCACAAATATTTCAAACTTAATGAATTGTAATTTTGACATACTTTTGTTTAATCAGAATTTTTCTGTCTAGTTCACTTGAAATAAGAATGCAACTTCTACAGAAGGGTTCAGAAAACTGGAACTGTCTTAGGAGGGTAAGTTAACACCTCCAATATCTCCCCTCAAGGAAGCAGCAAAGGGATAATTTTGGCTACACAGACTCTGGGTTTTGTTTAGAAACATAAGACCAACTGTAAATAATTTTAATATCAATGTTTCTGAAAATGATTGAATAATACTTCAACTGAAAGATGAATTACCACCTGAGAAGTCTTTTTTAAAGGTGCAGCATGTTGTGATCACTGGTTTTTGCAAATGATCCTGACTCCTGAACCACTTGCTGCAGTGTATTGCAGTGTCATTACTGTGCTATTTAGGGTAGAGACAGTAAAAGTCAAGCAAGTCAGCCTAAGCCCATTGTGTCTGGGAATTCATTCTATCTTCAGGAGAACAAGACAAAGCAAAGACTCGTGTCAGTGACACTTACAGGTCAAGCAATCCATTGCTCCTTGGAGTCTTCCTCATCATTTTTTTTCCAGATGGATTAAAAGACAGGTTTCCTCAGTGCAAGGTCAAAGTGTGAGCTATGACTACACAGTGTAGGGCAGATATGTTTTGAAAGTTTAATTTACAGTACTTGAAACTAATGCCCACTTTGGCAAATGCCTCTTAGCAAGCAAGCATAAACTTCACAGAAGCACAGTGTTAGAATACTGTCAGCTTAGGTTTTATAGTTGTTTTCTCTTGACTTAGTTCAAAAGAGAGCACATGCATGAAAAGCTTTCTCCTACATTCCCAGAGATTGTTCTGGTGACTCTGGCATTAATTGTGGCAAAACTTGAACTCCTTAGGACAAAATTCTTTTTATATCACAGTCTACATAAACCTGTTAATAATATCAAGTATTAGTCATGAAGTTGAAATAGCTCTGGAAATGTTAAGAAAGATGAAGAGATTTGGAAATGCAAGTGCTGTATGAAAGAAGGTGTAAGTCAATTCCTGCTAATAAAATGTTGGAGAATACCATCCTGGTTACACAGCAGCTCTTCATTATGACAGAATGTTTGCAGCAATGAAGCAATTGGTAATCACCCTCTTTGTAAATGATGTGGTTTAGGAGGAAAAAAATTTTTGAAGAAAATAAATTATCTCCATGTATAAGTGCCTCCTTGAAGTATATGAAGCTGTTCTCACTGTTCAAGCCAATCTGGTTTTTTCAGGTAATTTGATTATTATATAGACTCTAATGAAATGAATATTAATGGATTGAAAGAGCCTGATAAGTTATGCAGCATTAAAAAAAAATCAATTTTTTTGTTTCATAAGTATTGTAAGTCTCAAAAAACACTGTTCTCCATACATCCATCAGTGCTACTGAGGTTAAAAAGGCCTCGGTGTAAGAATCAGCATAATTTGCTCTTACTTGAGGAAAACACAATAAAACTGGAAGTGTTAGCACTTTGATTACTGGCTTTGCAGTAGTGTGCATGTTGTATAATGTGTTCTGCCCACAGATAAGGCATTGTATGCTGGTACTTGTCTCAATGAGGTGAGTGGAATTTGCAATTCAGTGAGACTTTTTAGAGATCAAAGCAAAGGACAAAGGCATGTGTAAAGAGACATATGAAAGAAAATATCACTGAGGGCCACATTATTCCTTCTAGGCCCTATTCCATAATCAATTTGAATAAGTTAATTGATGTAGATACAGTTCAGCCTGGCAGAGATGATAATCTTAATTAGGAAAAATGGTCACACTGCAGGGATGTAGGCTGCAACTGGAGGTGCACTTGAAATAAAGATCAGATGTTATCAGTTGCGGAAATTGTTTCTCACTCCCGCATATAAGGCTCATTTATCAAAGCCCCAAATGTTCTGACAGTTTGCATTGTACAAGTCACCTTTCAGGCAATTCTCTGATGCCTTGTTGAGGAAATACTGTTATTCCTGCCTGTATGCTTTCCTATGGAGAAAAGTCTAGAACCCAACCCACATACCTGTCCCCAGGCTTGAGTATGCAAGATGTCTTTATCAAATGTAGCTAACTTAGAGGTATATCCCTTATATTTAGGCACCATCAGGTGGTTTTGTATGATGGCCTTTGACTATTGTTTAGAGATATTAAATTTCTTTCTGAGCTTCATTAGTACTCACTTCTTCATTTTCACTATGTACCAGAGGAAATAATTATTTGATAACATTGTTCTGGTGACCTTGTTCTGATAAACTCACCTATGTCAAAAGGACAGTTCCTTCCTACTCACCACAGTTTTACAATAGATCTATACAACCAAAATATTACAAAGTTTTTATGATTGTATGCTCAAAAATTTATCAATAGACATCACTTGAGTGATGTAACACCAGTTAAAAATTTTTAAAATACTACATTTTTAATCACCTGCAATAAAGCCAAAGAATAGAAAATTACATTACTTGGCCTTTATGTAATTCTGTATTCTACTTTAGAGGTTTACATATATCATGACTACCACTGTGGTGGTGAAGTATGAGCACCTCACCATTTCAGATAGATTCATAGTCACATTGCTAAAATTCTGCTTTTGCCCCATTCCATGAAATGAAATAATAAAAAAATTCTACTCACGATGAGGTCCCATCTAGATCTGTGAGGGAGCCAGTTAGAACATTTCTACCAAAAAGTAATTACACCAGATGCAGAGAAATCAAGTAGCAAGTACAAAAGCGGAGTGAATAACTTTATGGTTTGCTGCACTCCTAGCAGTAAGCTCTGAGAGCATGGTAATACACATAATGGTATTGATGTAGTCTAAGAAATGAGTAAAACCCAGCTGTTTCTAGCAGAATTATTTAAAATTAATTGAATAAAAAAATCAAAAAAGAGCACACAACCACTTCAAGCAAAAAAAAAAAAGGAAACAAAAATCACATTAATTTTGCCTCCAACTAGTATTTCTAAAGTGAATTAAGAATTTTTGCACTATAACACAGCCATCAAATTTTAAATGCTTGGTAGAGCAAAAATTTCTTGGGAGAGAAGTATAATGCGTATTGGACTGCAATAATGTAAAAAAACCCTTGTTTTAGAATAATTAAGTCAGTTTTCACTTCCACTTTCAGTAATGTTGTATATAATTTAGCACAGGTATATGTACATATATATATATATATATATATTTATACACACACATATATACACACACATATATACATATATACATATATATACATATGTGTGTGTAGATATATATATATATATATATATATATATATACACATATACTTCTTTGAAAAGCTAAAATTCGGCTACTTTCCATCAGAACCACTAGTCAACAGAATTCCTTCATTTCCCTCATCTTCTCCTTGTTCATTTCTAAATGAATGACATTTTTAAATTTGTCTTTTGAAAAACTCTTTTCCCATTCAGAGGAAGTCTGAATAATTAACATACTCTGGAAAATGTGAATTTAAACGCTTAGTTTTGCTACAAGTAAGGCAGTCCACTTGTCCAATTTTTTTATAGAGAAGATGGCTATCAAATTTAGTACCCCATTACATTCTCTAATTAAGTCTTTTAGCGCATGAGCTTGCTAACCCTGAGGATCTGTGGTCAGGAGCATGTTTCAAGGCAGCAGTAGTGCCTCACTGTAAATCTGGTAGCCTGCTTCAGTTCTCTGCTGCTTCCCTAATGCACACTTGCGGATAACTAATTTTTTTCAGCCTAATTTTGCACATCTCTAGATTAGCACCCTTCATGACTTCCTTTGGGAGGTTTTCCCTCAAGTCTTTTAGTCAGTCATTTTTCATGGCACCTGATCTAAATTTTCCTTGTCATTTTTCATTTACCTCCTTCATATTTTATTGCTTTTTCTCTCCTTGATGACTTGATAATATTAAAGAAATTGAACAGATGCTCTCACTAAACAAAAGTGAATAAGTGAATGCAGGTTCAATGATGGAAAAAGAGAAGAAATTATCTCTTTTTTTCCTCACATTCATGAATAATTCCCACACAAAAAATGGAGCAAACTTCCATTAAGTCATATATATGAACTGATTACAGCTTGGTCTCAGGCAAATAGCAGAAAGTCCTTCAGAGGTGCACACATGCATTTGAGGACATTAGAATACAAACTTAATCCAAAAAGTACAAAGCCTGTCTTCTCAGAATATTTTTCATTTTCATTCCCTGAGATTTGCCTATGACTGAAGGGTCTAAGTATCTCCATAACCACGTGTAGTGTTATGTCTGTGCCATATGTAAAGGATCAGCTAGGATAGTACTAGTCACTGGTTTCAGAATTAACACAGGGAAACCTCTTTGCTGGTTCACATTATACCAATATTGGATTGATTCAAGCAAATTATACATTTTACAAGGCAATTCAGTAAAACTAGGGAAGAAGGTATGCCAAATTTTCAGTAATTCCCTCCTGATTCAGAGCAGGATTTAAGAGCACCCACATAAGAGAAAATATTAAATTATATTTGGTAATAATTTTATGTAAACCAAACTAAAAACCATGATTCTGCTTTTTCCATCCAAGGTCAACAAGTCATCTCAAGGCACAAGAGTTTTCAGACCTAGAGTGTAAGACTCAGCAATAATCTGATTTGGGAACAAGATGTGCTGCTTGTTTTGTGAGCCACTTTTCAGTCTCAAGATGTAGTTTGGAAGGTACCTAGGCAATTACAGACTGAAATAGGCTTTTTGGTTTTGGAAACACCCATTAAACTCATGTTTAATTCTTTTGAGATCACACTAGGCATCCATCTACACCTTCATCTACACCTAAATAATCTTTACAAATCCAGCCTTTAGGCTGGGATTTCATTACCCTCTCTGGTTTTGAAACAAAGCTAAATTAGAGTCCCACTCCCTCAGGCACCTTGTCCTCCCTCTTCTCATCTGAACTTTATAGCTTTTCCAGTCTTATAGTAAAGCTAATAAAGCTTGGAGGCATCATTTGCAAAGTCAAATTTAAAAATCAAATTTAAAAATGTTCCAAGTACAGTAAATAAGAAGAGCAACATTTTGACACAGGCTGTTTCAATGAGCAGCTTACCCTCAGACAGCTTTACCATCACAGGTGAGGTAACCAGCTGCAGCACATGTGGTGTGTTTCTTGAAGGCAAATTGCTCATTCTGTGCTTATTCCTTAGTTTTATGTTTGTAAAAGATCCATCTAGTAGAAGTTCCATAGCAAGTCTGTAATTACTGGATTCCTGATAATGTTATTTATTTATTTATTTATTTATTGTCCAAAGAGTGTTATACTAGGTAGATATTTTCTGTCTGTAGTATTTTTTAAATGTTTCCTTATTTATACATTTTATACACTGTCTGTTTGTCTGTGGCTTTTTATTCAAAAGGGACCTGATCCAAACCAATAGATGTGAGGGAAATGACTCTGATGAGCTTTGGAACATCACCTTAGAAATTACATAGCAGAATTTTCTTGAGCTATAATTAGTCAGTCATCCTTCTTAGTGAGCTGTTCCAAAGTCTTCTACAGTTGATTTTTTACAGCACTTGTCAAAGATTGTTAACCTATGATATGATCTTTTCTAAATACAGGATAGTACATAGCCCTCAGAGACATTTGCTCATTGCCTGCCTCTAGGGGTTAGACACTTAATGATATCCTATCAACATCAGTGAGAATAAATGCAGAATGTAGCTCATCAGTTACTGAATCACAAAATCACACATTTTTTGAAGTTGGAAGAGAACTCTTGAGTCTATGTAGTGCAATCCCACTGTTCAAGCAAAGCCAATCAAAGCTTCTGCTGAATTTCAAAAGATTCCTATCTACTCAATTCTCCAGCCTGTTTATGTCCCTCTGAATGGCAGCACACCTATCTAATGGCTAGTATATTGTAACCATTTCTCCAGGTTTTGTATCAAACCTGATCAAGATGAGCCCTTCCCCATCACCCATGTCATTAAAGAAATGTTCAATAGTTTTGGTGCCAGTATTTGATCCCTGACGTATGCTGTTAGTGACTGACCTTCCAGCTACTCCTCCCTCCAGGCTCCTCCAGGCTAACACAGCTCTCTGTGTTCCTATGGAATGTGCTCCAGTCCCTTAACCCCCTCTGTGACCCTTCACTTGGCCCTCTCCACTGGCTCCATTTCTCCCTGGTACTGAGGAGCCCAGCACCAGACACAGATGACTATTGGGAAAGGATCACCTCTCTGCACTTCTTGGCAGCACTCCTAATTACAGCCAAGCATTCCTTGGCTTGCTTTGTCATGAGGGCATATTTTGGTCTTCTCCTTAACTTGTTCTCCACCAGATTCTCCAGGTCTTTTTCTAAAAAAACTGCTTTCCAGACAGTTGACCCCAAAACACATTGTTGCATGAGATTATTTCTCCCAAGGTGCAGATTTTCACATTTTTCTCTGTTGATTAAAGGGAACAGGCCAAAATCTGAGCTTCTGATGACCAGGGTAATGATTCTGCTTTTTGTCCTAGTCCAGTGTCTTAGGATCATGATTTCCACTATCCCTGGTTATTGGACTCAGAGGATGTCTCTGAATTCCACATCCCTGACCACTTCTTCCCTGTTTTAAGTATGCATTGCACCACTCCTTATAAATTCCTGGATCACCTGTGTCAGTAGCTGTTGTCAGTGCAGTTCAGAAACCTCCTAGTTTGCTTTCCGTTGCTGTGTTGTCTTTCTAGCAGATGTCAGGGTGACATGTCAGGCATAAGAACCAGCAACTGGGAACATGAGACTTCTTGATGTTGTCTGACAAAGATCTCAACTACTCCTTTCCTATTAGGAACGACCTATGTTGATCTGCCCACCAGTTCCCAACACAGCAGCTCTCAGCTCATCACTCATCCCAAGGAGGAACTTCATGCATTCCAGCTTGTTTCCCACACAAAGGACAATTCCCTCTGGTATTCCCAGCCTGTGGTTCTTAAGGGGCCTGTGTTTGTGCTTTGCAGCACTCTACCGTGTCATCTATCCCACCACATCCCCATTGTTTTAATCAGGTCAGAATCCTGTAACTGTGCACGGACTCCCAATTCTTTCTGTTTTCTCGTCTGTGTGCATTAGTGTAGAGGCGTTTCAAGGGGCACTCAATGTGCTGACTCCCCATGAAGAGAATAAGAAATTCCCTCACAAGACTTTGGCACAAGCATTTCTTTATTTACATCCCCGTGCTTCTGGCAATCCCACTTCAGCCTGCTATTTTGATTGCTATGTCCCTTCTGTTCACAGCACCTCAAAACCTTTGCCTGCCTACCTTCTCTTCCACTTGCTATCATGAAGGAAAGGATCAGCAAATATTGTCATGCTCTTTTCCAGATACATTTTAACTTGCTTAACCTCATGTGAAAATCAGCAGAAAGTACAATTTCTAATGAAGAGGTTTTTTATATATAAATTTGGCACACTTAGTACATTACTTCACTGCTCTTCATTAGCAGAAAGATTCAAGGGCTGGAGTTGTTAAGTCTTGCTAAAGTTGTTAGTCTTGTTTTCAAAGAAATCTTTTAGGAAAACAAAGGTTTTACTCAAAACATATTGCAGTATTTGACTCACAAATGCACTTTCAGTCTATTTTCAGGCTTGTATTTGATTCACACATTTATTGGGCAAATCTGATCAGTATAGTTTCCTGTTAATAAATTACAAACGTTCATTCTGTATTATTGTTGGAGTTATGGCCCTCCCAAGCGACACTGTGGTCTGTCACATTGAGGTAAAACTTTTAATGATGCAGTTTTCTTCCCTAGTGCTATTTCACCTCTTAGTGTTGCAGTTCATTATTGCTGCAATTGTATTATCTTTTCTTTGTATACATTTTGAAGCATCTAAATTTGATGTGCTGAAGGCATTTAATTTTAATCAGCAAGCTAAGATTAATAATTTAAATTCAGTAGAAAAAACAGAATTTGAAATGTAATACAAAAATCCATTTAAATTGCATTTATTATTGGATTTACTTGTTTCTTATTGTTTTGTTGTAAGCAAAATTGCAAACAGTTGACTTTGTCAATATATGACAAAAACTCAGATTTACAAGGAAATTAGAATATTCTTGATAACAAGTTGCAGTAATAACAATAAATTAGTAACTTCTCTAGATTAAATGTTCATTATCTTAACAATAATTACTGTAGAGATGTTTAGCAGTTTTGTACACAGAAAAGATATGTTTATCAGAGTCCACATTGTAATATATTATCTAAATATTTTGTGGAATTTTTTAGGTCGGTTGATTGGGGTTTTATTAAATTTATTTTTTCCTTTCAATGAGAAAGATAAGCTTTAATCTTAACCATTTTTAGAGGCAGTTTATATTCCAGTATATAGGTGGCCAGCATTTACTGAAGAAGAAGCTGTAAAGAAGAACACCTAACTAAATATAATTCAAATATCTTTAGAAGCTCTGTGTGACATACACATTGCCCACATAATTCAAGCCAGATGATACAGAGGAAGGAATAACAGCTCTCTGATACTTTAATTGTCTTCCACACAACAATATAGCTGTCCTGGTGACTTCGACAGCCTGAAGTTATGCAGTTACTTTTTACAGTACAAATTTAGCTCTTTTAGAAACAAATCTGCACAAACCAGCACAAATCTCATGGGCATGTTTAGGCTAGCCAGAAGGCAGCCCAAATGGAAGGAGCACCTTTTCAGTCTCATGGAAGAGCGTATTTACTGTGGCCTCACTTTGGATCTGGATGGATGAGTGTGTCACAATTTCAGATACTTCCAGAAGCTATTCACTTGACAAAATCCTGTCTCATAGAGCTCTCAAGAAATCTATCACCTACTTTCTGATACTCCCAGTTTGTAATGTAGTAACATAGGGATTAAAACATCTGTGTCAGTTCCTGCTGGAATTTGAAAGTTCATCCGCGTTCTAAGCAAATATCACTAACTAGCACAATAAGTGAGAATTCCAGAATAGGAACTGCCCTGCTGTATTTAGTATTAAAAGTTATTGTGCAAGGTGTTCAATGACACTAATATTCAGTTCTTGCTTCTCTCCCTAGTGGTTGCTTTACTTACTGTATTTTTTTCTGTGACCCAGCAAGCATTTAATTATACTCTGCAAAATAGAGCAACTTCAAAAGAATTTTAAAATACCTTTCACCAGCACATTTTGCCATCATTTGATGACTAACTTTAAAAAAATCACTTTAAAAAAATTTAAAAGCAGAGTATGACACAAAACCTAGATTTTTACAAATTGACCGAGTCCATTAACTGTTGAGTTAATTTATAAAATAAAGAATAAATTTAATCTCACTTCCTGTTCTCTTTTTAGGCAGAAATAGATGTGTGTTCCCAGTGCAACTTTCAAATGAGTTCCATATGTGAGATAATGGAATATGCAATGCAGATCATAGGGTCCACACATCAGAGAGAAAGCAAGCTTCTGGTGTGTATACAGCCTAGCTCCAAAAATATGGGCACATGAGACACTCTTGGCCAAAATCTAGATGTCTAGAGAACCAAAAAATTAAAATAAAAAACCCACAAAAATCTTCAGAAATTGCCATTGTTCTGGTTTCAGAGAGAAGCAAATAGGCATTTTCAGAATTTAAACAGGTTCAGTGCTGATTATCTGCAAAGTGCTTATTTGAGTGGTTAGATATTTGCATGGGTTTGAGCCAACTACTGAAACACAAAGTACATGTCAAGTAATGCTTAAGATAAAGACATGAAAGACTCTAGTCCTCATGCATTAGTATTCACTTTTCTGTAAGTGCTAATTCTGTTCCCCAGCAGTGTGATTTAATTTGCCCCTTGGTTGTAAAATGGAACTCTACAGTGAGATTAGGTGTCCTTTCTGAGCAGTGGTACAAATGCAGTGAGACTGAGTTGGCACTGTAAAAATTGCATAGGAGTGGTAGATGGGAGCCATATCTCAGTCAGGGTGTATTGTGGGAGCAGAGTGACTTAGGGCAGTACAAAAAGAGAATTGTTATGGTGATGCATTATCTGTGGGTAGAAAAGCTATGACTACAGAGACAATTTGCTCAGCAGGCACATGAACAGCTTAAGGAAGAACAGCAAAGTGAAAGCAACATCTTTTGGAAAAACTATAAAATCAGTTTGGGCTGTTTGTGATTTCATAGCACTGTTTGTTCCTCAGTGGACTAATAATTTCTTCAGACTTTTGTATTTTGTTTCAGAAAAATACAGCTATATAATTTTTAGGTAAAACCACAGAGTGTGAGTTATCCTTCTGTATCCTAGCTAAAATGATAAACCAAACAAGGAAAACACTGAAAGGGTAAACTTAGATACAATGATTACTTACCATTATTAGCTGTACTTCATTTTTCTTTCTTCAAATTTCCTCAAACCTTTGGTATTCAAGCATTATAAATCAAGCCTAAGCACAATAAGATGTGGTTTTAAAACCTAATTTGTGGACTGGTTTTCTGGTTTTGATTACTTTGATATGCTCCTTCCCCACAAATGTAACAAGTAGAGATGAAAATTGAATAATTTGATTCTGGAAAATATTTACTTCTGCGAGCAGACAATAAAATGAAGATACATTAATAAATTGAATGAATAATTAGATTAGGCAGAGGAGATACTTTTGCATGCATTTATTTGTGATGGCACAGGAGACAGACTTTCAAAAACCACTGAAGTGAAAATACTAGCTTTCTTGAAACCTAAAAATGTCTAAGGTCAACCACACAAACCAGAGCTTCAAGACAACCATCTCTGTTTTAAAACATGTCTTCATACACCATATGTAGCTGCTTCTTTTGTGGATAGCAAAAAGCTGGAAAGAGGCATGGATTGAGAGGAATTGGTCTCCAGAAGGAATCAAAAACCAGACATTTAACCTAGATTTATGAAAGTAAAACAAAGTAATGATTTTCAAACTTTTTATCATTATTATTTTTAAATTTAAAAAAATATCTGAGATGAAGGAGAGATTTTAACTGACATTAATACTTTTAGTCTAATGGTTATTTTTTGGGGAATAGCAAGACTGAGTTTGTAAAGGTTTATACTTTTCTTTCATTTAGAAATTATATTTTCGAAAGATCTCAGATACGTTTTCATAGTTGAGAGTGCAACAGAAGGGTATTTATGGGTACCCAATTCAAGGGTATTTATGCCACTCTTGTCCTGTAAAAAATATTTTAAAGAGGAACAAGTATGTTTTAGTGCCACGGTAGAAAGGGATGCTAATAATCATATTCAGAGATAAGTTATTTTCTAAATTACCACCACACTTTAAAACTTTTAAAATACAATAAAACCTGAATGTTTTTCTCATCATAAACTGGAATTCAAAGCCAAGACCAACTACCACTCCACTAATGACCCTCTTCTTTGATATTATTGCTATAGGCAGTGAACATTAAAATGTCCAGCATCTCCAGGCTGACACATCAGATGTCTCCGTGTTGAGTTGAAACAATTTGTATAAAAGTGTTTATTTAGAATAAGACAGATGTACTGTGCATAGTTCAGACTTAATACTCTCTTATTATGCTGAGGAGATTTTTTATGTTGTTGTACAATATCTTTTAAAATATTTCTTTTGTCACATATACTCCTATCATAAGCAAATGTGTGTTGTGCACAGTACGGTACAAACATCAAACTGAAAGCTGATACAAATTGTTACAGCCAGCAAATGTAAAATCTCTCTAGGAATAAAACTGTTATGTTTAATGCAAAATAATCTAAATTTAAAAAAAAATAGAGTGAAGCAGAAAGTGGGAAGCTTATAAGAAGCAGGCCCTGAGGAACAGAATATAAGGGAGATGATATGGGCTTATGATTTTGATTAAAAGATAAATCTGATGCAGGTCTAGAAACAAAAAGACATCATCAGAACTGCAAAGAAAACTGATAAATCCTTGCCCTAATCTGCTTCCTGAAAACATGCAAGAAATGAATGACTATAGGAATGGAGTAATGGAAATAGGGTTAAATGTAACAGCACACTATCCTCAATAGTGCACATTTCAGAGTTAAACCAAGAATTTTTCATTAACTGGAAGATCATCAGCCAGGAGCGAATGAAAAAGAAGTTAGCCTTAAAGGTGGATCAGAAGATCTCACAAAGAGAAACCAACTAAGAGGAAGGTAAGTGTCACTCTAGAATATGTGGGGACATATGCTTCCAGTACAAAACCTGAAATATTAGTATCACTGCACATCACTTCTCTGAAATATGGTAAACTCTCTGATCACTCATATTAAAAGGAACAAAACTTCAATCTGCATGGGTAAAGGTGAATGCAACTGGGCTAACCAAAGGAATAGAAAATCTTATTAGAAGGATGTTATTTGTAAGTACAAAAGTGAGTTAAACAGAAAGGGATAACAGACACAGAATATTAAAATTAAAAATTATTTCAAACTGCTGGTGAATACACAGATTCTTACCACTGAAATACTTTCACCTGTCAGTGTGGTATTTGAATGGTCTTTCATTGCAGATAGCAGAGACAAAACCCAGCTATTAGATGGTTGCTGTTTCAGTCAAGACCAGTAAAAGTGTTTGGGGAGACTCAGAACTATCCAAAGTTTTCCATTTCTTCAGCCTTAAGACAAAATAGGGCTCTAACTCAGTTTTGAATAGATTTCTGTCTCATGTCTCTTAGCAAAGACCAAGATCCTGATCAGCACACATCCTTCATTGCTTTGACACCTCTTTTCAGAAAATCCATCCCCTTTTTCAGGCCAGAATATTTACACACTCCTTGCTAAACTTCTTTTGAAATGACTCCCACCATCCTTTTTCAGTACCTTAATGTGCTGAGATAATAAACTTGGGTCAGCATGGTCTTCTGAAACATCAAGAACATTTATGATGCTGGGGAAAGTTATTGATCAAGTGAGGCAAATGAATAGGTATGAGGGAACAGTGGCAGTTTTGCAGGTTCTTATGAAACTGAGACACCCAAGTATTCAAGTACCAAAATAAACATCCAAATTTATCCTACCATGATTATAACTGGCTAGCAGAAGTGCAGCATTTGTAACAAGCATCCAGCTGTAGAATTTCTACAGCAATCATCTAGTAGTAGAAAAATTTCTAAACCAAAAATGTTGTGACATTAAAAAAAATCTACAAATCCACAAGTTCATCTCATTTGTAAAAATAGCACTTGACCATGCAAGAACTAAAAAGCCAAACAAAGAGTAATGTATTTCTATTAATTTCACTTTTGAATTATGCATTTCTGACTTTTTAGCATCTCATTTAGGAAGCACATTTATAATTGATAGGAAAAGTTTGATTATTTTCCTGTGCTATCATATACTTAAAAATAATTGAGCCTAGAGGTGCAGAAGGCAGCTTCATTCTTCCTAATTGGGTTCATCTGAACTTTTTACAATCTACTCTGAGAAAATTTAATTGATAATTAACAGCACTTCAGTTCATCTACTCGTGAGGCTTTAAAAATACATGAAAAGCTGACAAGTCATTGACTGAATGAAAAACAGTGTACACAATTAAATATAAAGAAAGTCTTGATTGCCTAAATCAAAGCTTACTGTGTTAGGGAGATGAATGAAATCTGTTACATAAAGACTTCTTTTAATGTCCAAATTGGTTTTTAAATAGCAAATATATTAACTATCAAAATATTCAGTGCCCCATCACGTTTCCCTCCCAGAGACCAAAGGGGAGCCAGCCATCCATTACAGGAGGTCAGAGGAACTTTTTTCTGTGAGTCACAACTTTCAACTGCTGGGTTCTGGCACAAGGATGTAATAAATGTTGTAACATTTAACCACAGAAAGTCCAGGCAGAGGTTATTCAAGAAATTTGCCCTTTTTTTACCAGATTCACTGAATTGGAAATATCCCAATATACTTTGCATCTAAGAAGTAAATGGATTTATTCCAGTGCTGATAATAATGCATGCATCTCTTGCCTATCTCCTGAAAACAGCAAGTCTCTGTATAGCCCCAAGAGGCAAATTTAACATTTCTTCTCTATTTTGTATCTAGATAATCTGAGGAACAAAAAACTGCAACACACTTGCTGCAGTCAGTATCTGAACTGGAACTAGAAATAAACTTACGTTTATTTTTAGGTTAAATTTTAACAGCAAGACCACGTGCACTTTCTTTATGCACAAGAAGGAAAGAAACACATAAAAAACATTGAATATGTAAGGGAAATGCAATATATATATATATATATATATATATATATATATATAGATGTGTGTGCATATAAATATATATATGAGTTTGAAATTCAAATAAACAGATGTGCTCCCCAGGTACATCTACAGAGAAGATGATGATAATTTTATATAACCATGCCCCACTCTTAAGAGGCTTTTCCAAGACATTTTCTTTTCTCTCACCATAGTAAATAAACTCTAAAATTGGGAAGAGACAGTAGCTGAATGAGAAATTCCAGCCAACCATAGATGGAATGAAATAATAAACACAGGTGCATGTTTGACAGATGTTTAACAATTTTTACTTCAGTAGGAATAGGGTCAACAGAAGAATTCCCAAAATGTACCTCTGAATATCTCAGATAATCATACAGGCAAGGAAGCCATAAATCCTGTGGGGAAGAGACATGGAAGTTCCCATATTTATAGTAAAAGTGAGTCAATAATAAAAATAATAAATCCTGAACAAGAAAGTAAACTTGTTCATTCCAGTGGGGTTGCCAATTCATCTCTGAGTCTTAGTGCAAGTCCAGATTTTTGGAAATTGAGATGGAGCATTTGGGAGAGCCACAAACTTGGCAGGATTATCAGCCTCTCAACAAATATAAATTTGTGTGGTTGATCCCTGTTGCAAATTCTCCAAAACAAGTCAAATTGCATGAATAAGCCATCTCATGAACAGCTTAGACAGGTCATGAAGAGGGAAACAAACCAGAAAATATCTTCTACTTCCTTCCTTCCTTTCTTAGTATAATTCCACTGTATATATTTTTAAACTTAGGAAAATGCAAATTAGTTATAAGTGCAAATAATTTAAAAAAAAAAAAGGATGATGGGACAGTGAATTACACAGGAAAAAAAAATGGCACGTATCATGCCTAAAAAGTCTAATTCTATTTTTTTTGTTTTCCTGAAAGCCAGTTACAGAAAAATGTAACAGTTGCTAATGGAGGAAAAAAAAAAAAAAAAAAATAAAACTTCACCTGAATTACACAAGGACTTTGAGGCCGCTCCTGGACATAAATCTGACAAGCAGCATAATGTGACTTCTAAGGATACCCAGACTGAGTCATAAAGACTCAGTGGGGACAGCTCTTTTAGTGTAAGACCCTGCTCCCAAGTCTTGAGTCAATACGGAAATGTTTGGCCTGAATAATCAGGGCTTGTGACTGCAAAGGCCTCCTGTGTTCCAAAAGAACAAAACAATATGCTGAGGATGATGGAAGCATGCAAGAGACTTAGAACAGACTCTAGATTCCTCCTGTATTTTCACCAGAGCTACTGAGCTGTGGGTCAGGTCTTTACCACATGAGGAGGTTGAATATAACTTTGAACGAAGGCTTAGGAGCACTGATAGCCCTGGAAAAACAGGGGACTGCTGAGGAACAATGACAGGAGACATGAGTATTCTTGTGAACTGTTTGCAGAGCAATTTCAGCATCTGGGATTGGCAAAAAATAAAAAAAATCTTACAAGGGATTAAGTATATAAAAATTAACTCAGTAATGCCTTTGGTTCTTATTTTCAAGCTTCCTGCTCCTGTGAGACTGCGGAAACAAAGAAAATATGTATCCACTATTACACATCTAAATTCTCTTTAGAACAGGAACAGTTGTTTTTGTTTGCTATGTTCTTTTCCCTTACTTCAAGGAAGGATTTGGGTGAGAAGAAGATTAATTAAATTTCTTTTGCTGTGTATTTAACTTATCGATGTTCCCTGCCAGATAAACCAAGGCTATTTCAGAAGCCTAGAGAAAAGTCAGAGGTTTTCAGAAGACTCAAGGCAAATTACTTTTCACAAATCACAAATTACTTATAATTACTTATACCTATTACATACCAACAAATTTCAGTGGCATGTTTGTAGTGAAGAGATTTTTTTGTCTCAAAATCTCTTATGGAAGTATGTGCATATGCAGATGCCTCTCTGTTATGGATATATACAAGAATAAAAACTTAGAGCAATTTAAAGTCAGGATTAAGGACAAAAGCAGTCTCTGCATCTCTCAACACACCAATTAGATTGCAACTCTTTAGCAGAATAACACAATGTTTGAAATTAACAGCTCTTTCTAAAGAAGTGCAAGTATTATTCTCTCTGATTATAGACACTGCAGCTGAGTAGGGATGAGAGATGTTGTAAATCCATTAGTGAAGCGCTGCTTGCCTTCATTTCAGTTTAACATTTCTTAAAGCTATAAAATTGTATTATGTTAATGTGATGTACAGTCCAAGTGATAAAGGCAGCTAATGTGATTACTACTCACTGTGCTATAAACCTTTCAGCAAAGCTGCAGATAAATTGGTATTCAACTGTTTCTCATGATGACAGTGTTATACAGAGCAGATCACATGTTGAAAGCATCGTCTGGTTGTTGGGAGGTTTTTACATGCTAGAATGCTTATGCAGGTACTAGAACCAACCTTCAAAGCAGTGCCTCACTTATTGGTGGTAAGCCAGGCCCAGTGGACCAGAAGTCCTTATTTAAACTATGTCTGCAAAGGACAAATCTAGTGTGCTGTCCTTAATATGATTATTCACTTGCAGAAAAATTATCACACATCAGATCACAGAAATTTCAGTTTTGCTGGTATTAGTGCTCTCCTCTTCGTCTTGCTGCCAAAATAAGCAGCAGTTCGCTGAAAATTATGAAGAATTTTCTTCAATTTTCATATGATCATGTAACAGCCATTATTTCCAGTTATTCACCTTACACATTTTGAAGTGAAAAATGTTACCTCACTCTGTAAGTTTACATTATAATTTTGTTGGGAAATTCACAATAAAATTCTGGTTGCCAAGCAGAAAAAAAATATTAAGTTGAGAATAGATCAAAAATCTGAATGTGTGGTCAGGCACTAACTATTTCACTGAAGTTTGGAATTCGAAGATGGATCTTTTCTGGTAGGACAGATTTGCACATTTCCTTCCAGGAAATTGGAACTAGATAAGAAGAGACAGAAAAATTACATTCAGAAGACAAATAGCCAAGCAGTCTTCCATCTGACATGGCCTCTCCCTGTCATACCTCTGTTCCAATATTTAGTGTAGTCACTGACCATATGTGTCTACCAATGGCCATTATTTCTTTCAAGCACTTCTGAAAGAAGAAACAATCTTTTTTGTATTCAAAAATATGGTAGTGCATAAACACTCACTTCCCTTTTGCTTACCTCCAAATGTCTGTACTTTGATGTTTGGAAGTAGCATGAGAATATCAACAGAACAGGACTAGGCAAATTGCTGCACATGTTTATACCCAGCCACACTCTGTCTTTGTTTTCCAGGATGGAATCCATTCTGGGAGACATTCTTCCAGTTTTCCTGAAGCCAGTAAGTTTAATGGCCAAAAGCAGTAACTGAGGAAGAGTAAAGTGGTTAAGGCATGATGATAAAGTAGGGGGGGAATCAGATTTGTTCAGCCCAGAGAAGGGAAGGTGCCAGGTGGCACACAACAGCCTGGCAATACCTGTGAGGCAGTTATCACAAAACCTGAGTCAGTCTCTTTACATTGGCTTATGGCAGGAGTATGAGTCAATTTAAGGGAATTATTTCTTCATTAGGACTGTCAAGAAGTGTAGCAGATTGCCCATAACAGTTGTGAAGTGTCTGATCTTGAAGGTTTTCAAGACATGATGCTTAAAGTGCTGAGAAACTTTGTCTGACTGTGACAAGTTTTAACTTAGGCAGCACCTACTTAAGGTCCCTCCCAGGTTGTCTTATTCTGTATTATTGTGATTCTAGTTTTCAGTAGGTCACAATATTATCTAGTACTGCAATGTCAGAGAATAGCAAGAAGGGCAAGGGAGTGGCAGTTATAAAAAATTAGGGGGAAATAAATAGAGAGCTATGAGCACTTTATTATGAAAACAATTCTCCAGACATTTAAAATGGTTGGAAATTTACATTTTTCTGTCCTCTGGTAGGCGAAGGTACCTTGGCTAATAATTTAGGAAACATCATTAACTTGAATTGAGAAATGGAAAGAAGACCTGTGGAGCACTTTACAAAATAATCCTGAAAAGTTTCTGTGTTTTACTTATGAAAGAAACACATATTATTCACATCTGTCTCCATCCTCAAGTCTTGCCCACTGTGTCCCTTAATTTGCACCAGAGTGCTTGTGTCCAAGCAAGCTTATGCAGACACAACTCCTTTCTGGCCTCTGACACAAGAGAGTGGCTAAAAGCTATGAGAAAACGTACCAATTAAAAACATTAAAAACTCAAAAGGGCATGCATGATAAGTATCACTTTCAAAGAGAGATGAGAGCAAAATTCCCCAGTCTAGTTACAGATGTAGACACCTCCCAATGCTTCCCAAATCCTTGAATCTAGGGGCTTAACTATAGATCATATCTAATGTCATACAACTAAGCAGGATATTAAAGCTTAAAGGATAAAGCATTCCCATATCTTTCTAATGATGATTAATTCATTTTGTATTCATTTGAGTAACATTAAACAAAATCAATTCATTTAGCGTGAATGTGGATAGACATTCATTTTCTTCTGCATTTTCAGGAGAAATTCTTTAAATGAATAATTGTATAAAAGTGAGTAGCAGAGAGAAAGGAACTGAAAGTTTCCATGCCAGACATAAACTGCACAATAAATAACATAAATCCTTGAAAATTTATTTGTTTACCTTTGATAAGTGTCATATTTACTTTATGTACATATGGTACAGGAAATTAATAGTTCTGTGCCATGGGGACAATACAACATGAACTTACTTTATATTTTGACACATGCTGTTGTATTATTTCAGCTGTGACAATCAATAAGAACTTCAGAGAAATATCTTTAAAAAAACCTATTGAATCAGCTATTTTTTCTTTAAATGAGGATTTATCCTTTTTCCACAATCTTGTTGCAACTGTTATGTAAGAAAATTTCAGTATTTTATAGCCTTCCATCACAGAGTTCTTCAGAGAATATTTTTCCAACTATCCCATTTTATGGAATTGCTGCCTTCTTTCCTTTGCCTGTATTTTTTTTCCCCACACAGACTTTGTGAGATCACTTAAGGCTGACCAACATCTGAGATTCTGTAGCCATTTACTTCCAAGCAAAAGCACCTCATTTTTAAAGACCTCCCTGAGGTGACTAGGACTTCTTTTCATACTCTTAGCAGGAGCTGTAAAGTTATGAGGCTCAAACCTTTGTAAAACCCATCCCCATGTGGATGTTTAGTATTACCTGGGGGTCAATGACTCAGCCAAAGATTAACCAGCTCCCTAATGTTTCAAACTACAGTTCTAGAAAGTTTATGCCAAAAGCCAAGCATCCAGATTTTACCAAATGCTGAGTTCTTCATTTGTGAATTTATCTATGAGATCAGCTTGATTGTGCAGAAGCAGACTCACATCTGTAATGTGAGTAAATAATTCGGAAATCTGGTCCCTAAAACTAATGAAAAAGAATAAAAATGTGCTTTGATATGGAATTCCTTACATTGGAAAAAATACAAATTGGCTGGATTTACCTCACCTAGTTACAAGTGACTAATGACCAAATTCCTAATCTTCCCTGGAAATGATAAGCAACAGATATCATGTAGAATACTTTCTTCCCTCTACTGACAAAAAGGCAAAAAGCTTTCATGTGTGTTAGCTTTTTAACTTCATCTTGAAATGTTATTCAATAACTGCAACCATGTTAGGGATTTCCAAATTTTCATCCTAATCACATTTTAAGATTTATTTTCTTAATACTGGTACTGTATCCAATTTAATTTTTTTACCTTCAGCTAAAGATGAGCATCCATATCATCCATATTCTGGATCCTGTACATTCTTTCAATAAGTTCAGGGCTAAGAAAACAGCAGTCAGATTAAGATTTATCTTGAGACATATATTGTATCTGTGTTTCTGTAGTTTTAAACATAGGAAAGTTTAAAATCCTCAAATATTGTGACAACCTTCTGGATTTAAAAAGAAGTTTTGTAACTCATGACAGCTTCTAACAAGTCTTTCCAAATCTCTGCAGATTTGGAAGAGTAACATTTACTTTGTTGAACCCTTCAGCATACTGCATATATCAATTTCTTGGTTTTCAGAGTGATGGATTGCAAACTTAAAGATGTCATTAGTTCATTTTTACATTTATTTAGGCAAAAAAAATCATATGAATTTTTAAGGGAATTAAATATAATTTTGAACTTAAGGATTCAAAATCTTACATATTAGGGAACAAAAATGGAGCAGATATTTTTAATGAACTGTGAACAGAAAGCTTGACCTTCTCTTTGAAACACACACCTTAGGAGAGAAAAAAGCTATTTAGTACAATGCATTTTATTGCATATATGCAGGGCTGTGCTGTTCAATGCATTTTATATGCATTTAGCAGTGCTGATGTCTTACTACAAATCAAACCTTTTTAAAATATTCAGAATACTGGATAGTAAAGAAAAGATACTAATGTACTTTATTTCCTATTTCTTGCTGGCGAACACAAGGATGTGTTTAATACACGGTGGAAAGAGAATAGGATCAGTAGCTGGTTTATCTGGAAAAAAAGCTTAGTGTGCAGGTAAATCATTGAAGCATATTCTACCCTAAATGATAACAAGAAACTGGCAATGTTCATTACTGATATACCCTACTCCTTAACAGCACATCTTGTAATTTACTCTCTCATGCAGTTTACAAATCTTTAATAATCTGACAAGGACTGATTTCAGATGTGGTTACCAGAGTCTTGAAAATAATCTTAGTGGGATGTGAGGGGAAGGAAAGGGAAATCAAGACCCTGAAGGGCAGTGTCTCAAGTGGCAGCTTGCAATGACAGTTTGACAGACTTTCTGGTGCAGTGGGAGAATTATATGCAATAACTACATATATCACTCACTTTCCTCCAGGGATTACATATTTCTTCAAGTGTCATAAATACAAAGATGTAGGAAGCATTACTCGGTAGAAAAACATAAAATTCTATTTTATGTCCCTTGCAACTCATTTGCATAATGCAATCTGGAGGGTTATGTTTGTCAATGGTAGGAAGACAGTTTAAACAAGTATTCAAAGTATGTATACCATCCACAGCAAAAGGTCATGGTCTTAACAAGCAGCTAAAAAAGTAAACAAAGGCCAGCATGACTGCATTCCCCCTGCATCATATTGACAGCAAACAATAGCTCCCTAACAGAATATCTGTCAACTTGGAAACATTTACCGAGTATTTTGTTCTGGCTGATATAGGCTGTTCAAGTAAGTCATTATACTGGGAGGCAGCTACTGCCATTTCAAAAAGTATCTTGAGACTACAGCAATTTCATATCACTGTAATTCAACAGCAACTGACTACTAACTAGCTAAGTGCCACAGACTCCATCCAGTAGGACTGTTTCCATGGTAATTGGATACCTGGGCACTTTATCGAAAGCTGCTTGCCAGACATCCTTAAGGACTACGAAGGAAATCCTCAGACTTTTCCTTTCTGCAGACTGACTGGTAGGCACACTGAATAACTAATTTTCACTGTTTCCATTTCAATATTATATAACTCTGACTATTCACATCCCAAAAGTGCATTGATAACTTGTATTCTGAATCCCTTTGTTCCTTTCATCCAGTGACTACTGAAAGATTCTAAGCCAAACCCTTCACCTCCTTGCACTGACTTATGCCAGCAAAAACACTTGTTTGACTCAAAGCAAGGAGGGTCTCATACAGGGAGTTCTTCAACTTCTGATAGTGGCTAATGCATCTATTGAATAATTTAATGAAGAATTTTAGATCCAGTATATTCCCACAAAAATGTTTATTTAAAATCTATGTTTTCTTTTGTCAACTCACCCTGATTTCTGGGTGTAAAACAACTTTCATCTAGGAGAACAGTTACAAAATAAGCTACAGGCTTATTGAGGATGAAACAGGGAATGAGGGAAAGAAATGAACTGTCCACTGTCTTTGATAAGATAGCAAGTGTTAGGGCAATTATTTTCTGTGCCTATTCTTACCCAGTCTTTCTTCCAAATGATCTGCCTATGTGCCAGTAAGCAAAAATCAGCTCCTGTTTTTAATCTCATATTCCATCTGCTTCTGGAATTACTGCTAAGGGCAGGTGGCAAATGAGTTCTTTCTAATTTTCCAATCTTCTCCATGGGATGAATTCTGCCTCCTTGTTCAGGCTGAGTAGTTCTTTACCAGCCCTTGGGGTGGAGTAAGGAGTAGCTCAGGCTGCATACATGTGACAGAACCTGCATCAGTGTGAAATGAGGGCACATATGGTTTAATGTTACCTGTGTGACGTGCACAATACATTATGGGACAATGATTCCTCAGTTGGAAGGCTGCAGGACAATAGACCAGGGCATGACATAAGGGCATTTGCCTTATGGCTAGTTTTTTTAGTGACATGTTTATGTACAGTTTTTTCTGCACCTGTTAATTGTGTTTTGCTGAATATAATTCTTCCAGAAAGAATGATTTATTTTACACAGTGTCAGGTTCTAACCAAGGAGAGAAGTGAGCAGTAACCATTTAAAAAAAGCCATAAGTCAAGTCCTATATCCATCAATTTAATTTGTGAATGCCAAGATTTTTTTCTGTCATTTCAAAGAAAATAAAAATCAGGAGTATATCTGATTAATTCTAACATCTTCAGATACACATTAATACATATACATTGGTATAACATTGGTCTATACTTACACATATATATTCGTGCATATAACTGAGATGTAAGAGCATCTCCTCTGACAAAGAGGAGACAAGTGATTTTCTAGAGACTTATTTGACATAATAATAATTCATTGATCTCTCTGCTATATTGGGGGCTGATAATAGAATACCCCAGGGGAAGAATCCATGCCAGAATCCTGCATCAAAGGGTTTACCTCTTTGTTCACATAGGTGCTGAATCCATGGCTTATTTCCAAGTAAAAGTGCCTGCAGCAACATTTGCTAATTACAGGTTGTGTTCTACTGTTTCCAAACAGGGTGAAAGTGACAGAAGTTTAACTGTAAATAATTACACACTTGAGTAAGTATGTGATTAGTCTTATTTGTTGTGGTTGGGACTAGAGTGACAGGACAAGAATGGAGTGATTGCATTATTTACAGCTTAATTGTAGACAAGTAATTACTTACGTAAGCTGGTGCTGCGGGGTCAGGGAATACATGCCTGGGAACATCTAGGGGTTGAATGGAAACTTCAGAAAGTTGCTTTCCAAATGATGTAGCAGAAGTGCAAATACTATGCATTTATCTAATTTAGGAGGGAGGTCCTTGAATTTAATGCTTTGGAATGTTAAATGTCTTGTTCTCTTGAAACCAAGGATTAGATGTAATATTTAAACCAGCCCTTCCAGCCTAATAAATCACAAATGCCACCTAGTGGCTTTTGCTATCTAGTGAATCATTGCATACTAAAGAAAAACAAAAAAAAAACAAAAAAAAAAAAAAAACACCTAAAAGGAAAAAAAAGGGATAAAAAACACCCTAAAGTCCATGTTATTTCCATGAATGTGCATATGGTTGATGAGATTATCTGTGAACACATTTTTCCACCTAGTTCCCAGCCATGTTTTATTTGCATTGGATGAGTTTGTGAAAATCTTACTCATTTTGGCAAGTAGCAGTGAATAATCCCATTAAAATGTAGTTAAACTCCCTGCTTTGGAACTGTATTTTAACTATGTGCACACCTTGCCAAGTAAAATAGGGTTCTGATTTACAAAATATGTTAAATCAGTAATAAGGTTAGCTAAGTTAGTTATATTAACTAAACATGTCAGTAAACTACCCTAATTTTAAGTCTAGTCCATCCAACTAAATAAATGCCTCATTTTTTACTTGTGTGCTCCTTTTCCAAAATGAAAAGTATTTCAGAATCAAGGTCAAGAAAGAAAAAAAGAAAAAAAGAAAAGTACCAAGCTGATTATTTTGAAGGAGAATAATTGCAGTATAATAAACTGCTTACTTGAGCCATCTATATGTTGTTACATTCATTTAAAAATCATGAAAGGAACCTTACAGAATCAGAACAAAAAATTTATCAGTAATAATTATGGTACCCTTTAAATTGCTAAGTTTCTATGTTTCCACATCTTTTCAAACAACTGCATATATTGAGCTTATGATGGATATTCACATGTGAAAAATATTTAGCAAGTGTTAACTTTTCTGAGACAGCAAGAGCTTGAAAATCTCAGAAGCACTAGAAGTTGAGTCTTGTGATGAGTACAAAAAATATTTTTAAAAAGTCTGTCATTTATATCCCAATTCAGCAAAAAACCTTAAATTGAAACATCAAAGTTTTGAAATATGTCATGGTTATTTTGGCACAGCAAGTAGAAAAAAAAAAAAGTTAGTGACTTTCAGGAAGTAGTCAATCTGCTTTGAAAAAATGTGATTAAAGTGTAATTGTTAAAAATTGCCAAAGCCTGAGTAGGAGTGTTGAATCAACCAGGCTTTTTTTTTTTTTTTCTCTCTATTTAAAGATAGGTACACTCCCTTGATTTTCAGAACATGAAAATGACACCAACAATAGGTTGCAATGAAGGGATATAGGTATGCATAGGCAGATATGTGAATGTTTTACATTGTAAAACATTCAGTGATATATATTGAGGTCATATTTCTAGGCATGAATAGAGTTATGTATGTGGCATATGAAAGTTTAGTGGTCCCTAAATGCTCAAAGTGCTTTGTCTCCCAAAATCGAGCTGAATCTGCTCAGAGCTGTTCCTCCTGAAACATTAATTTTTTATGGATGACAAATTAATGTACTTCAGGGCTATTACTTCTTAACATTTATTTGTACAAATTTTCTTTGTAGAAATTAGTACAAATTTTCAAATTGTCCTTCACATTTTTTTATGGCATGACCCTACAACTTTCATATGCCTCGATCTTCATATGCTTCTAATGTGTGTTTATCTTCAAGCAGGAGAATAAATTCATTACATAATTTCATGATATTAAGTCCAGCTGTTGCAGAGATTTTAATATAACTAAAATTATTATTTTTTTCAGTAAGTAAGTAAGAAAAGTTAGCAGAGGTTCAAGAATGTTAAGTATATTCCTTTTCAGAGGTCATGTAACAACTCAGTGAGAGAACAGAGTGCAAAATGTCACCTCTGTTCTTGATCATTTTCTTTGCACGTGCTAAGGGTTTGTGGTTTTTTAAGAAAAATGTCTGTAGTTATTGAATGGGATAACTAATGCACATGCTAGCAAAGGTATCTACTTTCTTAAATACTCAAGGCTCAAAGTACATTCAAAGATCTCAGTTCTATTCCTGTTTTTTTTTTGACATAAAAAAACCCACCCACAAAGTATTACAAAGATTTTCTTAGGTCATAAATCTTTTAAAAATTAAGAGATTAATTTTTTGGATCCAAGTAATTCCTCATTGATATATTTGCTTTTATGTTCCTTTAATTTTGTTATTCTTGTGGAAATTCTGCACAGGCCTGAATAACTGACCACTGAATCGAAAGAAATTACCCTTCAGAATAAATGCTAAATTGCTGCCAAGTGTTATAGCATAGCCTGTCCTTTGATCATGTTAGTTGAAGTTCTCTGAATCTGAGGTAATATAATACAATTTGGAAAGTGTAAATTGTTTAACAGATTGCCTATATATCTTTGCAGAAAGAAAACAATAGATGACAATTTTTGGTTACATAATTTAGAAAACAAAACCAGTTTTTCTGGGTGGAGGCAAATACTTGTGTTAGGATAAGGAAAAAAATTAAAAATCCATGGCTGGAGTGGGTTGTTAATGACACTATTAATAACAATACTTGGAGTCTTTGTGATTTTTCTGGACCTACTCATGCTTGCTCATGCTTTTTCTTTCTTCACCCTCTTGTTTTACCTCATTTATTCAAATTTTTCATGGAAAGTAAAACAAATCTGTTATTAAAACTTTCATGATATTAATTTTGTTTCTCACATATTTCTTCATTTCTGCTTTATCATCTGGAATTTTTAAGAAATATATATATACTTGATATATATATATATATCTAATATATGTACACTAATATTATATATATAGGGCTAAGAAGTGTAAGATGTTTAGTAGTATGTCATCTAATAGTGGGTTCTTATGTTGGATTTTCATGTAATCCACTGCAACCTTAGTGAAAGTAACAGTGACCTTAGTGAATGTCAACAGAAAGGGTTCTGTGGTCATTAATTCACATTAACCTTATTCACATTAACCACATAGTCTAGGATCCTGGTCTCACCTGTCTAGAGCTTGCTGTATTTACCAGCCATCCAGAAAGTCTAAATTTTTATGCCATGAGAAAGAATGCATGGCTGCATTTCTCTTTAAAATGGCACATCAAAGAATGCATCACAATTGTCCTTCAGACGTGGTAATAGGTCATAGGCCTCTAGGAGAGAGAGAACTAGGCTTTGAGAGCTCTTAAGCCCTAAGCTACTTAGTACTTATGCCACAGATCTTGAATCCCTATTACTTTGTTCATAGTGTTTTTTCCTTAATGTCCAGTACAGTCTTCAGGGAATCTGCCTTGTTTCCATTCACACACAGCAGAGAGAAGAAATAGGCCATGGAAGAGCTGGAAATTAAAACAGGAAGATACTGTGGGAGTGATGGACTGGGAGACTGACAACAGTGGCTGAAAGACCTCTAAAGGTGCTCCAAGAAGACACAGGATAAGGCCAACCTCTAACCCAGATGCTGGACACAGCTCCTAGCTTTGGGTGGAACAGTTGCCTGAAACCAGCAAAAGGGTTTTTAAGGCAAGTGGTTGGCATACTTTTTGTTGAGGGAGGTGTTAAGCATGCCCTTATATGTCTTAATACATGACTAAGAGCTTCCTCCAGATGCTCCTTGAACTCTTAGAGGATTTGTGCCACTACCCCTTCCGTGGGGAGCCTGTTCCTTGTGGAGCCAGTGACTGACTGTCTTCTCAGTGAAGAACCTTTTTCTAACATTTAAGCTGAATTTCTATTGACACAATTGTATTTCCTTGTGTCCTATTATTGGTCTCCAGAGAGAGGAGACAAACACTACCTCCACCTGGGTGCTGCCCACCTTGAGGAAGTTGTAGACTGTGCTGAGGTCACCCCTCAGCCTTCCCTTCTCTAAGCTGAACAAACCACCTTTGGCCTCAGCCACCCCTTGAAAGTCTTGCCTTTGAGGCCTTTCACCATCTTGGTTGCCCTCTTCTGGACACACTCAAATAATTGAGATTTTCTTCTTATATTGATGCACCCAAATATGCACAAAGTAATTGGGGTGCTGCCACATCACTGCAGAGCAGAGGAGAGCATTCCCCTCCCTTTTCTGGCTGGTGATGCTGTGCCTGATGCACCCCAGGACAGGGCTGGCTGTCCTGGCCACCAGGACACTCATGACTGATATTAAATTTACCACCAACCCAGACCCATAGATCAGTTTCTACAGGGCTGCTCTCCAGCCTTTTATTCCCTGTATGAATAACCTGGATTATCCCTTCCCATGGTGCCTGTTTATGCTAAATTTCATATTGTTGATGATATCCAGATCTGTCTTTAAGGCCCCTCTGCTCTCAAGGGTATCCACAGCTTCTCCTAATTGGTATCATTGGCAAACTCATTCAAGTTATTTTTACCAGATAAAAATGTTTTCATACACAAGTAACAAAAATTTAGTGAGAAGTCAAGAAATAGTAATGAATTCTGCTTAAATACATATGATTATTAATTATGCTGATTATTGCTATGACTAGGAAATAAGAAGAAATTCCAGGTTTGCCTGTCCAGACATGGAGACTTGTACCTTGAAGGACATGCAGCATAAACATGCAGATGAAGTGTACACTGGAATATAGACAATCGAGTCAACTGAACTGTGCTATCAGAAATGTCTTCCCGAGTCTTTAGTGAGGTAGGAGCCCAGGCAGGGGGCAAATAGGTTAATTTACTAGAAAGGAATGAAAGTTTTGTGTCAGCAGAAGAGAAAAAAAGGGAAGTAAACAGATAAAGTGAGAAAGAGAGACTCAAAGTACGCTCAAGGCACTTTTCCTTTCGATAGATCAGACATTTCTCTTTGATGGATATTACGCAGATCATAATTAATTCATGACACAATTGAAGCTGTCTTGCTGGCTAAAGTTTAACATTTAGAATTATTCACTGCTTAAAAAACACAGAAAAATACTACCTAATTGCTCCTGCAATTAATTAGTCCACTTATCATTCAGCCAATGATGACAGTATGATACACTTCCTATAAAAAGAGAATAAAACAGCCTCCAACAGTCAGAAAGTAATTAGCCATTACTTTTAGGTGGTAACCCATACCACCATGTATTTTGGCATTCTTGTGGGAAATGCACTTAAAACCCTCCACTCACAAGTACCTCTTTTACCACAGTAAAATATGCATATTTTTACATTTACAATTTATATTCCCTTCTTCCTAATTTGTGGCGCTATCCATTACCTTTGCAATAATACAATAATATGTCCTCTGTATTCTGTGGATCTATTTGAACTGAAGTCTTGGTATCATTTCTTTCTCTCTCTTTTTTTTTGTTTTTGTTTTTGGTGGTTTTTTTTAGTTTTGTTTTTTGTTTTATTTTTTTTTCTGTTGAAACAAATGTATATATAATTCTCTTTAATATTCAACCATGTACTATGGTACTATACACTTTCAATTCAAATATGAAATTCAAAGCTTTTTATACCAGTCTAAAGCCATGGTACCTTTCCACAAGTGGAATTGTGAGAGAATAATGCATATAGGCCAGACACAGACTGAAATAAGCTGGAAGAGAAGTGACAGTTGTCAATATACTCATCAATGCCATCAGATGAGAAGAAGTCTAAATGCAGTCACAGAGAAGGATTTTCTTTAGGGTAGACAAATTCCTATTTCTTTTGCATGCCATAATGAAAACAGAACTGTAGGGGTCATATCAGGGACTTCATTCTAAAAATAAACCTCTTTAATTATGGAATATTCACAAGTATCTTAACATAAGCTTCACCCATCTGCAATCAGATTTAACCTCTTCTAAAAAGGAGTTATCAAAGCATATAGCTAATAATTATTTTATACATATTATAATCTATTTTATGCATTATTTTTCAGTATGTCCATTAACTGGATAGAGGGAGAAATATTTCTCTTAAGAGCTAATTACTGATACCAAAGAATGACATCTAATTTTTTTTGGTGGGTTTTCTCAGAAAAGTATCTCATAATGTAAGAGGCCTCAGACTGGAAATTAGTTTTTTGCTGGTTGCCTAAAGCCTTTCCCAGGGTTCCATCCTTCTCATGCTTGTGGCAGTGGTTATATTTCACTCCCTGTTGCTTTTTGGTGCTAACAGTGAATAAATGAAAATGCTTTTCCCTTGTCATTCCCCTGAATGTGCTCACAGCCTTTGCTTATCTAGCATGTATAGGCAAGTTGACACTTTTCCCAGCATAAAGAGCATAGAAATGCTGGCAGCTATAAAGCTCTGGCACAAACATCCAAGCTGATTCTCACAAATGGACACACAAGTGCTTAGGTCTCTGTTAGGGATTCTAAATCCCAGAAAGAATGCCAAACAGCTGCTCTGCTATTGTCCCAACTTTGCCTTCACTGGGCAATAAAATGAGTATTATTTGCCTTTAGTAATCACTATTTATTTCTGCTTTTCAGTTGATACAAATATTGAAAATAGCTGGTCACAAAAGACTTCATGATCCAGCTGCCAAATGACCACATGAGTACATCTGTGGCACCTTGCAGATTAAGGCACCAGGCAAAATAAAGACACATATGGTGCACAGGAACAGGATCTGTACGTGACAGTTAATTGAATGAAGATTGCAAATCTGGCCTTGGGATGGCATTCAAAATGTATGAAAATATCCAATCAAACTCAGTGAAGTCTCTGCAGCTGATGATGACTCAACGTGTTCTAAGCACTAACATTGGGAAAATAAAAATTAAAAAAAGCAAAACTTGTAGAAGTTATTATCCTTTCTGCCTCTTCCTGCTAGCTCTGGGAAGCACATTGCAAGTTATGCTTACTTCACAAGTTTGCCATTTTCAGATCTCTCTCCCCTTTGTCAGGAAAGGTACTTGCTGACCCTGAGTGAAGAGTAAGAAAGTTCTAACTAGGTTATTTACTGCACTGTTATGATAGGTAACTTTTTTTTTTTTTTTGTCAGCATAAACTTACACAAATATGAACTTCATAACTATATTTTCTCTACTAAACTTTTCTCTGTCTAACTCTTAAATACTCTTCTGGTAACTTTTCAGATTTTTTACCCCATTTAGGGGTAATTAAATTATTCTCCTTTTTCAGAGATGTGTCTTGACATGATTTTACACAATATAATAATGCTTTTTATTTTAGCATTCCTTCTTTCTACTCTAGCTACTGTTTTCTATATTTGTGTGATTTTTTGTGCTTTACTCTATATTTGATGGAACACATATTTCAGATTGTTCTGTTTATTGTTTTCTCAGGCTGTTGCCAAAATATTTTTATACAACAGTTAGAAAATTCTATATAATACAGAACAAGTAAAGAACCACATGGTAAAATGTTAATCCAAAATTTTTAAAAGCCAGATTCCATTAACTCTTAGTTATGATTATTTTATATGACCTTATCTTACCCTGAGATTAGCTCAGTTGGTTAGAACACAGTGCTAATATCACCAAAGTTCTGAGTTAGATTCCTTCAAGAGTTGTGCTTGATGATCCTTGTGGGTCATTCCAACCCAGAATATTCTGTGATTCTGTAAGCTGCAGTAACAAAAAGAAAAAAAAAAAAAAAAAAGAGCAAACACATAAGTTTTCTATATTATGTGGGTGCCTGCATCACTAAACTGAGGTGATCCTGACATCTTCCTGGTGGTATCTGAGTGTGCTGGTGGTGAAGCTTACCTGGGTGAGCCAGGTTACCCCAGGGTTCATTCTTACCTTTAGACTGCATGAGAGACTTGCCAGTTGCCCAAGGAGGATCATCAGAAGTGATGTTCTTGGAGCTGCTACACCAGGATAACCTGATCCTGGTCCTAAAAGAGCACTCATAGATAGGGGAAAAATATGTGGCAGAGGGGAAGCCAATGTGTAATCCTCACTGCAGCCTGTCAATTTTAATTTTAATGATGTAAGAAATCTGCTTTTAAATTCCTGGGCAGTTTTAAAGAGATCAGCTGGACAATTTCCCTTCATCTCCCCTTTCCTATCTTATTTTCGCAGTATCTAAATGTCATAAAAAACTGGAAGTTTTGTGCCCTACTGCATAATTGCTTACTCAGTTCTGCAAGAACTGCAAAAATTCTAGTTTCCTAGAAAGAGATGCTTTTGGGGACTTTTCATAATTAAGGACATTTGATCTATGATTTTTTTTCATGACCCTTAAATGAAGTCAGTATAACGCAGGTAATAGGGGACAGAGGTGTTGTTTTTTGATTTTTTTTTTCCAAAGCAAATTAATTATTCCAACTCTTATAACTCTTATTTTCATCCTGAATTAGGATGACATGTTGAAGCATCAAATTATTCCTGCACTGGAAGGAATGCTTTTCTTTAATCAACATTCTAACTTTAGTTTTTGTAATCATTCCTCCTAACATACTGCAATTAAATAACTGTGGGCCAACTGTGTGGGGTACCCTGGGCAGAATACTCTGAGGTGAGCAGGACTAATCACTGTTTGTCTGGGATATCCAGCTCTCCAGCAGCTCAGTCTTAGTTACTGTCACCATTCCATCAGGGATCTGCTTGGGGATGGTGGGGTAGGAAGGGGGATTAATGGATGTGACTATTGCTGTTACAGTGGTTTCTTTTAATTCATCAAGCTACTGCTGGATGCTTGCTTTTTTTTTTCTCAGTTGATACAAACCTGAATACCACAGGGATTTATTATAATTCCATATGCACTATGAACTCCAAATGTAGGGTAAGCTAAATCATAGTATAATCTGCCCTAGGAGCTTTAGTCTTGCATTCAGAAGGGAAACTGAATTATTTTATAGGAGATATAATTAAATCAGTGACTCCTCTCCGTAGAAAAGCTTTATGAGCCATCCTAACAAATGCTGTTACATGCTACCTTAGGGACTAACAAAGGGGCAAACAGATATTGAAACAGATTTTGGTTTTATTTTGCAAAGGAAAATGTCAAGAATCAGATCTACTTGCCCCAGGAAGCAATATTATATTTAAAATTACCTAAACCAAATTTGAATGTCATGGTAAAATTGAAATTTTAACGGACACATTTTTTCATTATAAAAACTTTGAGCAGAAGTAGTCCAAACATTCCACAGGTTTGATCTGACATTTCAAATCACTGTAAGCTGTCAATGCTTTTAGTGAGCTACTCTGTAGTAACAATGTCAAAAAGAGTATATTAAGAGATAAACTATTCCTAGGTTACATTCTGTTCTTCTTTAAATTAATGATGAGTTACTAAAATTCTTCTCCAGTTTTTACAATTAACACTGTTCCTCAAATTGGTTCAGCTTAGAGAAAGTAAAGACATTTCTCAGTTTGTATCTCCTTGGTGATATAGACTGGGAGAAGAGGCAGCAGCATGACTTAAACATGTTGCAATTAAATACTCAAATCTTTGGCTACAAATTAGTCAGAGCTTGTACAAACATGAAATCACCTGTCTTTAGAATTCCATTGTATTATGTTGTGGAAATATAGTTGCATGTGAGTACTGTAAGGAATTGATTCCTTACACTATGTCATGATATTCCTATTATTTCTCTGAAATTACATCCATACTGTCTCTATTGCCATTGCCATTCTGCAACATACTTTTACAATACAAAAGTAGTAATTGCTGAAAAGTAAAGTAATTGTGCTTGAAATTCAAGGAGAGGAACTGCACTATGAGAATTGATGGAAAAGCACTACAAATGAAAATGGTGGTAAAGTGCAGTAACAATTAAGGGGCAAAGTGAAAGTGGAATCTATTCATATGCAAAAACATACAAATCTGTCCCAGCAGCGACTCCAAGCATTCAGAGTCAGGCAACACAGTTGAAAGAAGGGAGTTGAGTTAGAAAACAAAGGGGCAAAGAAGAGGGAGGTATCACTGTTGAAATAGGTGAAACCTGTGCTAAAGAAAGTTAGCAGTAGGTTTTGAAGTAAGAACCAGGTTTTTCATTGAGGAAAATTTAGTTAATGAAAAGGAGAGGGCTGCAAAGGACAGAATCATTGCATTCCTTAGAGTTCAAGAATATTTAATGTTCCAAACTTTATTGCTTTCCTCATTTTTTAAATCCAATACCCACTTTCAATTCCTTTCACATTGCTGCTCATAGTCTGAATAACAAGGCATTTTTATCCTTTAGAAAAGTAGCCCACTCTACTGTTTGTGGCCCAGTACATAAGATGTAATTGTGTCAGGATTATGATAAGGGGATGACTTGATTTATGTAAAAATAATGTGGGGATTTTTAACCCCAATAAAGCACTTGAGAGAAACATATAGATGAGGACCCAGAGTCACATAATGAACTTGAGTCTCTAATTTCCATGAGTCTTTGGCATTTTGAGGTACACACTACAGAAATGATTTTTCATGCAGAATTCTTTAAAACTCTTGTACATTTTGCCATCTGCCCTAGAGTTCTATTTCTAGATAATTTTTGATCCTTACAAAACATCTGGTGGTATCACTGTCTTTTTGCAAATAGTTTATTTTGACTCATTCTTTTTCAACAGAGAGAGCTAGTCACAAGCATGTGTATACTCACATATAGCTATTTCCTTTTGGTAGTCTCCACACCATATGTTAATTGATGCTGTTAAGAAATGGCACTTAAAACACATGCACAGAGACATGCATAGATATCTCTGCCCTTAGATTTCCTTCACAACTAATTAATACCAAGGTCAACCAAGTTAAACTGCAGGACATGATGGTTCTTTGCCTTCTAACTTATAAACTGATGGTCTTCAGATTTTTATAAGTTTCCCAGCAAAATAAGTAAGGGAGAGGAATTCAGTTTGTCCCTGCATTGCTCAGTGATTACTGTGTGATGAAATGTCTCTGATTTTTAGCCAAATGGGAGCTGCATATGATTACTCAGTGTTTCTTGCTGAGCAGACTAAGGGCATTGGACAAAATCATCAGGCATCAACCCAGGAAAAAAGGAAGATACATTTCATATAATGCTTAATGTTTAACTGAATTGGAGAAATCAGAAGTACAGACTGTTGTAAATGACATATCGTAAGGATTCAAAAGTCATGAGATGTTCCAATAGAAACTGGCTTAGACAAAGTCCTGGGTATTTTACAGAAACAAACTAGTCCTTCATAAATCTCCTCCATCAAATGCCTACTATTAGCCATTTCAGAGTCAAGAGAGAGGGCTAACAGCATTTTTTACACTATCATGGTCATTCCTATGACATTTTCCAAGCTCACAAACTGGTGTGCACAATAAAGTCTTTCACTTTCTAACATGTGTGATTTCTTAATGACCATGCCAAACAGAATGGATTTTGGTGCAGCTTATAAATCTTTTGAGTAATCCTGTTATTCTCAGGTTGCATTATCACCTCACTTACTTCTAATATTGAAATCTGCATTCTACTAAAATTTCAGGCACAGTTTTTTTTTTTTATATGGAGTATTTTGCCTTTTTTTCTTTTAAAAAGCTGGCTGCCTATCAGTTTCATATAACCCTTTTAAGTACAACAAGACTATTGTAAGACTTTGAAGACTTGAAAGAACTGCATGTTGCTGTCCTATAAAACCTGATCATGTCAGGATACTGACACAGCACTTTTTACCACACATAATTTTGCACTTAGCATTTGTATCATTAAATCTTAACATTCATTCAAATGCATAATTTAATACAAGTTTTTCCATATGTATAGAGTTTCTATTTGACTCAAAGAAATTTTAGACTTCAGAAGCAGAGTGAACAGAACTCTTTGGTGGTTCAGATGCCAGGAAGCTTGATGCAGTTTGTGCAGGACTTTGCACTTATCTCTTGTTAAATTCAAGAGGCTCCTCTCAGCCCATTTTTCCATCCTTGAAAGTCCTTCTGGATGGCAGCATGACCCTCTGAGGTCTCAGTCATTCCTCCTAGTTTTGTGTCATTGGCAAACCTGCTGAGGGCACGTGCTGCCCATTGTTCAGATTGTTAATGAAAATACTAACAAGAATTTGATTCAGAATTGACCCCTGAGGTAAACTGCAAGTTATTGGTCTCCAATAAGATTCCAGGACCCTTAACACTATCCTCTGAGCCTGGCCATTCAGCCAGTTCTCAATCTAGCTCACTGCCTGTCCATCCAGACGAAACTTCATTAGCTTCTTCATGAGGATGTTAGAAGAAACAGTATTGAAAAACCTATTAAAATTAAATCCTATGGGTTATGATACACCTGGGTCATGTGGGAGTGCCTGGGTACCTCCCCTGTGGGGGAGCTTTAATTTCCCTTTAATTTTCCTTTCCTGTTGGAAGGACTTATATCTGAGGCTGGAGGCACTTCAGGGGTCTTTGATGGTTTATGACACCATCTGAGACATGGCAGTTTTCTCCTCTCATGTCAGCACAGCAGGGCTAGGAATGCCCCATCAGACCTTCCCTGGGGGATGGGAGGACAGGAGTTTTACAAGCCAGTGGTTTCTGTAAGGGAGGAGAGCTTAGCTTAACAAGAGGCACCACCCCATCCCCACAGGATTTGTCTCTTGTCTCACTCATAGCACATCATTCACCCTGTCTTACCAGATCACAGGTTAGCCATTACACACCCAAAAGCTCCCCTCCTCCACCTCCAAACCTGGCTTCCACGAAGCAACCTGGGACAAGTGGGGAATGTTTTGAGTCATTAACCCATAACAGTCCATAACCCAGAACACCCTGTGTCTTCCCTTTGGCAAATAACAGATCGATTGAAGACCCTAATGAGGATAAGGGCCTGCAAATGTGAGAATGCTCCTGTCTCCTATGTATAGGGTGTATATATCATCCTTCCTGTCAGGCAGCCTGTATCAGACAGCCACTACTCTGATGTTTACCCATCAGTTCTTAGTTGGCTCATCACCATCCCAAGCAAATATTCTGAGATCTGCAAATATTCTGTCTCATATAAAGAGCTGCTCCACCTTGTCTTCCCAGCCTGTTCTTCCTAAAGAGCCTGTATCTCCATTGCAACCAGTCAAGGGATCCATGGCACCATGTCTTTTTGATGCCAGCAGGATCATAGCCCTGGAGCTGTTCACAGATCTCTAATTTATGTTCACGCCTCGTGTTGTGAATGTAAGTGTTTGTGCCCATCCAGATGTTACAAGGCAATGTCCATTGTACCAAATAGTCCTACTTATAAAGGTCCAGCTACCTTCACAGATAAAACTAATGTTTGATTTTAACTGGTGTTGCTGAAACACCATTTTCTGAACCAACTAGAGGTCTGTCTTTTTATCCAGTTTCAATGATGAATGCATGCAGTGCAGGTAGCTAGGTTTAAAAGCTGCAGTGTGAGCTGCAGGTTGAGCTCTGGGTGATGAGAGCCTGAGGCAAGAGGTTGTGTCCTGCCAACCCTTTGCACAAGTAAGAGCACAGGGACCAGTGGCCCTGCCAGGGGACCAGACATTGCAGGACCCCTTTTCCCCCAGATTGTCACTCAGGCTGTGATGGCATAAAAAGCCAAGAGTTCCTTTGGTCTGGGTCCCTCCTTGGAAGCACCAGCTCAAGCTCAGTTTTGTTATCTGGTTTTTGCACCATGAATAAATTATCTGAAGGATCTGGATGCTGAGACTGCAATGGGAAACCTGAGGTAGAGCTGGTGAGGAAACCTGGTGTGACTGTGTGAGAGCAGGAGGTGTAGCTGTGAAGAAGCCTCGGTCCCAGCTCAGGTCGTGCAAGACTGACTGCACCAGAGGGCCCCCGGATGGTCAAAAATGAAGTTTTGTTAAAATTTTTATCTTCACCCATAAATAATTTCTGTTCTAAGCTGTTGTTAACCTGTTTTTGCATTCCTTTCCCATGAAAAGGTGCTTAAGTTTAAGTAGAGTACAGCAAAGAAGAACCCATTCTAGTGCCAAGACAACTTTAAAAGGTAAGATGTGACCAAGGACTCAGAGGTTTTAAAACTATTTGCTACCATCTTAAAAAACATCTCCAGTTTTGCCTGTAAAAAGAAAAGGATTGTGTCCATCTTTTATCACTGAAAACTGTCAGATATCCATCAATAGAAAAAAGCAGAATTTTTTTAGGCCTTTAATATTTTAATAGGATAAAGCAGAGGATGATCATAGTTACACCAAATGCTATTTTAATTATTTTTCTCCTTAATACTTTTCAGTTGAAAGCATCTGTTCTGCTCATAGACTAATCTGAATGTTCAGGTATGAAGTGATACAAATAACAAAGTTATATTTACTGTTATTCTCATTCCTGTGAGGTCCTTTTAAAAGACTGAACCTTCTGATGTTGAGACGTTTCCTTCCTTCATAACTGAAAAATTTCCTTGAGAGTTTTCTCCCCAAAAATCTCAGCATCAGGTTGCCTCACAGCCCATGTTGTTCTGAATACCATGAAGTATGGCTGTATATGGAAATCTCCACTATTATTCGGTGAGAAGGCTGCACCCCTTTCCCCAACTTACGGTGTTCTGGTGTTGTATTGGTCATTAATCAATAATTAGGCATATAGTTATAGGTGACTTTATGAAGGCATGAAAGCAATACAATTTGTTCCACACACGGCAGTCTGCCTTAGCAGCAAAGTCTGGAATCACATTTCTTCTTATTTTGAAGTCACATTGGGAGATTTTTCCGGTATTAGAACTGCATTTTCAAACCTCTCTGTGCTCTCATTTAAGATGTCTTTGGGATGATCTCTTCTTGTGAAATCCTGACTGCTGACAACAGGTACATTCAAATGGAAAAGAAATTTCATCTGTTTCAGGAATAAATCCCGTATATATTCAAAATAAATCTTTCTCTGAGCCTATCAATCAGCAAGTCACGTTGGAAAGAATTCAGGCATCACTAAATAAACATGATGACTTGCTCTGTGCTGAAAATATTTATGTTGAATATTCAATATATAATAACAGAAGACAAAAATATTTGTTTGGTTTGATTTATACACATGTAACCAGAATCTCTTTCAGAAAGCAAAATGAGCTACATATTGTTTTATAGTGACACTTACATATAACAGATGTATATGTCTTTTGAAAATATCTTGAAAAGCAGAGGAATTGTGGGAAAGTGAGAAGCAAGCCTTGTATTGCTTCCTTCCAATGCTAAGCTCAGAAGATGCTGAGCAAAGAACTGTAGACAGCCAGTGCACCTTCATTTAAAGCAGTTAGTAGAATCTTTCCCTCCTGCCTCAGCTTTGTGAGGTTACATGGTGGTGGAGGGTGTGGCTCTCTATTAAATTGAAAGAAAGAATGGGATCACAAAGAGTTCATAGAAACTTCAATTTCAGAAAATCATAAAAAAAACCTTTCTTGCATATTATGGTTTTTACTGATATTTCTGTTTCCTTCATATTCTAGGAGAGCATTTTGCTTCTCACTGGCTTACACACTGCTCTGAAAAGAAGACAGAAGGCCAAAAGACCACCAGAATATTTGCCCTTTTAAAAGAAATCAGTTGTTCGGGAGTATCAAACATGTTCATAAGACAATGAGGATCACCAGTTTCTATCTCAGAAAAAAAATATGCATGTGTGCATGAGTGCAGTGATATTACATCTAATAGAAACATAGAGAACAGAGCTGATTAATTTGTGGATTAAACATAATAGTTTCATTTTCCTTATGTATATGTCTTAGAGAAAATCAAAAATAGAAAAATAAAAATTATCCTAAATAATAAGTAACATAAAGCTTTTTGTTTAAAACAGTATTTTGCTTCTAAAATATGTGGACTTTAGTCATTTGGCAGCTCTAATGACTCATGACCATGTCCAGTGGACTACAGCCACACTAACCTAGTGTACCATCTTTCCAGGAAGAATAGGATACCTGAAAAAAACACATTCTTGAATTTAAGTGAAAGCATCTGAGTTCCAGTGGTGGAGGACTAGATTGACTATGACTCTGGTACTGTCAAAGCATAATTTTAAACCATGGTGGCCTACATCTAGTGTCAAGAAGTGTTTCTGTAGAGAACTTTATATGTTATGGATAAAATCAACTCTTTCTGTGACTTTACTGAGTTTGCTTCCTTTAACCACTGTGAGAAATGGACACATACTTACAAAACAATTAGCTTATGTGGGAGAGGTATGGGACACACAAAAAAAGCTCTCTGACTACATGTCAATGCCTGATTTAAATTGCTTAGAAAAAAGTAGGGCTTTTCCATCACTGGGTTTTTTTTTGGCTTTGGGTTTTTTAAGGAAAACTTCTGTTAAAGTTATTCCCTTACAGATATTTAACTAAGTAGTACTGAATGTCATTCAAATGATACCTCATCTGTTTAGAGAGGAATGAGGTTAAGAAAGCTATTGCTTGTCCATCCTGCTGTGAACTGTGAGCATTTGTCTGAAACTCAGTGACACTAGAACCTAACTAATTCCCAAGATTCATTCCTTGAGCAGTCCTTCCTTCTTTGTGCACAGAAGAATATTTTATTTGCCTATATCTTGTGACAGATATTGCATATAGCAGAGTGACTGATGTATGGATGATACTCCCAATGTTCTACTAAATAATGAAACTACTACACATAAGAGATCTGTAGACTCTGGCTGCACAGCTGGCCAAGCAATAACAGAAAACTTCCAACTGAGGAAGCAAGAGACGTGACAGAACCAGAGGCAAACCTGGTTTACCTCTGGTTTTTAACCAGAGGTAAGCTGCAGAGCCTTGTGACATAATATCTCACAAGGTACCTAAGTTGCCAAAGTCAAAATTGAATCTTCTATTACCCCATCTATGGTGTCAGGATAACAATTTTTTTTTTTTTTTTTTTTTTTTTTTTTTTTTTTTTTACTGAGAGAATAATTATAAAGTCATGTTAGAACACATATCTGATACAAGGACCTTCAGTTTCTTTGCTCCTTTTTCTTATGTGTAGGGTTACATGTGCATATGATTCTGGATAGGTGCTAGCTGCTCCAAGCATTTTTGGACAGAATATTAGTGAAATAAGGAGAATAAGTGCACAGACAAACAACTCACAATTCAACTTTTACTGAATGTTTTGAGGAAGGTTTTAAAAATTTTGTTGTTGCTATTGTTTGGTTCTTTTGATGCTTTATTTTTGCATGTAATACTATGAAAATAGTGAGGGTCTTTCCTGCTGAAACTACCTTGGTTGTACACAAAGACAACCTAGAACATTTATCAAATGTTTTTCATACCAAAGCCTCAACTAGGTACTAAATGTATTTCTATTGATTGAAATGTATAGAAATATTTAAAATTATATAATATTGAATGTGATATTTTATTAGAATATATCAAATATTAATGTTTCCTTTCAATATACCATATGTTTATACCTGTCAATGTCAATGTTCTCAAAATCTATTTTATTGTAATAAAAAACATATTAAAATGTAACCCTTTGTGCCATGATTTTATGTCTTATTTTGTAAGAACATTAAAAAATAAGCTTTTTCCCATATGTTATCTATAGAATCATCAGATGATGGTTGCTATAAAGTGAATTTCTCTTGAGACAACATAATGCAGAAAGCCTATGTGCTATTGGTGAAGTGGATTTAACCCCTAAAACTTGTGTAAAGGGAGACACAAGAGTTCAGGAATGATCTCATAGGGTCTGCTCAGACTGAATTTGAATATTTTTAAGCCCTAAAGCAAAGCTATCATATACTTGGAGGGAAAACTTGATTTCTTTAGACTTTAATTATTTTAATGAATGCACTCAACAGATAGAAAGGTACAAATTTCAAAGGGAAGAGAGAAAGCTGGCAAAAAAGAAAATCCCCTCACTTTCAAATACAAATATATCAGCTTTTGGCAATATTTTTGTGCCATGTTTAAGTTTTTTTTATTACATATGGATATATGGAGATCAGGGAGATCGTACAACGAAGGTGATCCTTTAGGTTGCTTAAGAATCACAGAATAGAATTGTTTTGTGTTGGCTTTATTACTTAGGGTGGGGGATAGCTTCCTCTAGAGCTTCAAGTCTTGGCCTCTGCTTGTTTTGTGCTTATTACATACATCTCTTCCAAAAAATAGATTGTTTTGAGCAGTGCTCACCTGAATGAGGTGGTGTAGGTTCCTTGCTCATGGCACACTGGATTTAGTTCAAAGAATAAACTTATCTTTGTAGAAAAGATTAACAATACATCCAGTGCTGTACATTTTATTTGTATAAAATTCAGAATAATGTTAACATAATTAGTTCTCTTTAAGTAGAATACCTGAAGTGGACATGGTTTTATTCTTGATATCCAAATGCAGGTAAGTAATGTTCAAAACTATTTTGAATCCCACTGACTATTGGCACCAATCACTGCTCACTTGTGAGATGGTAGTATTTAGGTGTCAGCTGCTACACTAAACAAAAAATTTTAAAAAAATCCAAACCTCAAATCTTTGAATATTTTTTCTTTCAAAAATTTAAAATTACATTTTGAAAGAAAATGGAGGTAGCTCACAGAGTTTTCACTCTTTGGCACAACAAATAATTTTGTTTCTATCTTTTTCCTGTAACCCAAAATATGATTGACACTATGCCCAGCTTTGAGATGCTGCCAGGAGCACTGGACATTATAGCTTTCTCTGCTAGGCCAGGACAGTGACAACAGTCATGTTGATATATGAAAATAAATCACAGTCAGTGTGTGCTGTTTGTGGCACAAGGAAAAAGGCTTTAAATCATAAGAATGGATTTTTTTTATTTTTTATTTAAGATTGAGTGGAAGATCCCTTAAGGTCAGTCTTCAGGTCAGTGCAAAGAATTGCAGTAAATAGAGCATGTATCAGCTTGTAGTCTCTCCATATATCTCCACTGCTTAACCATCAAAGGTTGGACTTGCAGTTTTCAGACACCCTTACTGTGGCATCCTCTGACTTTTTTCATCAGACCTTTGTTAACATTTTCAGGAGTTTCCCTATTTATTTTGACTGTGAGTGGATGCATTATTGAAATACTAAAATGCTGCTCTTTTTTGAAGAGCAAGTTCTTGCTCTCTTTAAGTTAACATTACCCCATGAGTAAAAGTGCAAAAGTAATTATTAGGTTATTAATTTAACAAGACTTTGTTTTAAATATAATGGAGTTCAATTTTGAGAATAAAGCTATAGAGTTCATACTTAATTATACCATGGGAAAAAAACCACAGACAAACCTCTTATAAATCACAGAAAGTACAAATGCCAGTAGCTTTATAAGAGCTAACATTTTATTGCTACTAACATTTCTAGTTAAAAAAAGTTTACAGTTTACAGGTCACTCTGACTTCATAATGAAGTTTATACAGTTTTACATATGATACAAAGCCATATCTACAGGTATGATAGACTGCATTTCAGGCACACTGGTCATTTGCAGTAGAAATGGAGAGAAGGATCTGTGGATGAATTTATTCAGGGCTCCATGCTGCGTCTTATACATTAGTCATGAAGCATCATGCTTATGCAAATGTGCAGCAGCCTAATTAGGCATACAGAGTAGAACATTTGGAATAATGTTATGAGCTACTGGGCTTCTGAAATATGTTCCTCAGCCAAATTCTCCAAAGCAAAGTAGATCTGAGATGCCTTTTTACTTTTGAAAACAGGTATACAATTGTCTTCTTGGTGCTTATTTCATGCCTTCAACTTTAAAATAAAGCTTGATCCCAGTTGGCATGACATTTTCCTTGTCACTGGAAAGTAGCTGTGGATATTCTGAATCCCTGACAAGAAAACAAAATGTTCATTCAGAGCTCAGACATGCTGAGAATTTTGAGAATCCTATAATACTTGGAGAATTTTTGTTGTCTGTTTTGAGCATTCTGTCTTCTGAAAATACTGAGGTTGAATTTGACACTTCTTTCTTCTTGCTACAATATGTGATTAATCAAAATGTTCTGATTCACATTCTGAGAATTCAATATCTTAAATGTAAATATGCAGAATATTAAGCATTTCACTTCAGAATACAAAATTTTATTGCACAAAATAATTTACACTCTTATCCAAAAATTACTCTTTGACAAAATTACTACCATGTTTCCTACATCCATGAATGTTTGCTAGGTTTTCTTCACATCTGCTAAAAGGTTAAGCAGCAATTTCTATACTTTTTGGTAGCTGCTGTAGAGAAAAAGAAATTAGTACTTACAAACTAAATCACTACTGTTATGGTAAACACAGCACAGCACTAAACAATCCTAAAATAATAATACCTTTCACAAAATAAGCTAATATTGTTCACTGGGATTTTAGCATTTGATCTCTACATTCTTCATTTGTTCAGAGGTTAGTATATAGATCAAATTTGATCTATAATAGCATAATAGCAAAGACACTGTGCAGCCTGACAACAATAACCATGTGTGACAAGAGCAAATGTCTGAAGACTGTCATAGAAAGAGGAAATGATGACCTTTAAACTAAGGTGCCAGTATACTTCGAAATATCTGAAGGTGTTCCCTGCTGTGGGGTCTCATGAAGAATGGAGATTCTACTGGAAATGGGTGTTCCAGCTGCAGCAGAGTATCAAATGGAAGTTTAGCTGTAAAAATCTCAGGTGGTGAGCAAAATAATTGTCCTTTTTAAAAGGTATGAGAAAGAGAGAGAGTTATGAGAGTGTGAGATTTTGTGGTTTTTAAATTGCAGAGGACACATCATCATCTGAATTTCACATCAAAGGATGACAAGGAGTCCAATCATCTTCCTCCTGTCCAGCAGAGGATTATTGGAGCCTCTTATAAGGAAAAGTATTATGTATTTTGTTGTATTTTATGACTATATAAGTATGTTTCCTGAATAATCCTGTATTTTGGGAACACAGAAAGAAAATTTCAAGAAATTAATGATTAATATTTGTTGTCATTAATGATCATTTTATGCACTTTACAGAAGGCCACAGCTTCAAAATCCAGGTCAATAGAATCCAGACCTAAACCCATTTAATGCTTCAAGTGCTTCATAAGAAGTCTGAAATCTGTTGTTTTCTCATTTACATCTAATTCAATCAGTATCTCCTCCTCTGACCATTACTGCAGTGCCCAAAAGGTGACACTTCACATTTTCTGATTTTAAGTTTTCTGTAAAGAAAAATGTTCCCTGATTTCCTCTAGGATCTGAGTGCTATCAGTGAGTGGCAGTCTGGCTCTTGGTGCAGGTCTGGATGTGATGAGAGAAGGAGTTCCTGTACAGCCAGAGGGAACAATTTATGATGACATCTCCTAAATTTCAGCTCAGGGCTGCCTGGAGCATGGTGAACTTTCAAGAGCATGCAATGAGACAAAAAAGGTGAATTCCACAAAGAAAATCATCACCTGCAAATTAGCAGAGTTATTTCTCAAATTTTCAGTTTTTCAAGTAAATCATACGTTCCTCTTGACTTTGGAGAGTGAGCGATGTTGTATGTAGAAATTCTCCTTAATTACTCTTAGCAGCTCTAAAAACAGAACTAAATTTTAATTTAAAAACTAGAACAGAGCAGATAACAAAATAAGGATGAATTACTATGCTTTTAAAAGTCCTTAATACTATGGCCAGTCTTGTGCTTTCAAAACACAGAATAAGGATATTCTGAATTCACAGACCTGTCAACTACCTAATAAAGTTAAAACTGAGATTAAAATCCTATATACTAAATAATTCAATAAAAATGCTTATTAAATGTCTTGTCTTTCTTGGGCAACATTATTTTAACGGAAAAAAACCCCTGAAAATATGTTGCAAATATCTATTTACTCCCCCAGAAACTCTCTGAAAAATATAGTATTTTTTTTTCACAGGCATAATCACTACCAGAGTTTATAAATTTGGGGTTTTGAACAAGGCAAGAATATTTTTTAAAAATATCTCTTTTGAATCAGTCAAATACACTTTATTTTGCTGTTAAACTGAGAAAGCGTCCTTTCTTCTTATCTCAGAAAAATACATTTCAAAGCATAAACATCATTCCAAACTGGAGAATGTCAGCAGTAGGACTTTTGCAAGAAAGTTTAGTGCTGCTGTTTGGACTGAGTCTATTTTATTTTTATCTTATAAGGAGTTTTGCATGTTCCTTAATCTGCAGAACAGTTTTTCTGAGATCTGCTTTCCTGCCAGCCCTTGTATCCATGTTGGGATGATTTCCTTGGCTTCTCTGACTTGAAAGTGGACTTCAACACATTCCAGTAAGCTGACTTGCATTTCTTTGACACATGGACTTCAATTTTCTCAAGAAGCATATGCATCCAGCAGTAAGGGTACCTAAACTATGTCTCCAGACACCACAGGACGTAGCTGACTGGAGACAGGATCAAAGTTCTCAATGGCACTTTGGAAATGTGGTGTCATGAGTGCCAAAACACGTTCTCCTGAAATGTGTGGCTGACTCCTCCGATTCATTTCTGTGTCCTCTAAAAGTGCTTGTGTTTTCTATCTGCCTTCTTCCAAAAATACAAGGTTTAAAGTTGGTCATAGTCCTATTATCATTTTCAAAATGATGTTTTCTCAATTGTGTTTTCTCAATTTTCCCAATCTCTTTGATTTTTGAGACTCTAGGATATTTTAAACAATGGAATTCAAATGCCTGCATAGTAAGAAGGACTTTTCAGAAAGTTTGGGCATTATATGACGCACATCTCAGGTCTTAATCCCTCCAATATGCATCAGCTAATTCTTAGATATTTCCCTTACATTCTCAAAGAATGTGAAGGACTCAGCTCTCCTCAAATCAGTGAAATTTGGAAAACTTGTAAAGGAAGAAACAAACACCAGAAACTGTTTATGTGACTTCACAGATAAGTGAAAATCCTTGAATTCAGGGAGGCAACTTAGCTTTTTAAACCAGAAATTTCATTAACAGCAAACAGCAGGAAAATATAATTCTTCTTTTAACCTATACAAATGCGGTCAACAACCTTCTAAAAGCATTAGAAATGGTAGAGCTAAGCCATCTGACAAGGTGAGAAAGTGAGATCATTAATTTTCTCATGTCTACAAATTGCTTGCTAAGAAAAAATTTCCATCAAGTCCACTTTATAAATGTGTTCAAACTACTTGCATAATAGTGAATAGAGCTGACATTTTAATTTAGAGTATCACGTACAATACTTGCTAATTTGTGATTAATATCAAAAATCTTGATGTGCTACATTGGATGGGGCTTTGTTTGAGCAACCAGGTCTAGAGGAAGATGCCCCTATCCAGAGCAGAGATTTTGGAATTAGATGATCTTTAAGGTTCTTTTCAACACAAATCATCCTATGATTATATACTTATGAAACATATCAATTGAACTTTTTACAAGACTTTGCCTGAGTGACTTTTGCAGAAACAGATTATTAATACTGTTTTTGTTGCTCTCATAGATTACTGTCCTTATAGTTTAAGTTCCTCTGTGTTTGAATATGTATAGTTTCTAACTACCCTAAATTGGGAATTGCACTTGTGTACTGAGGGGAGATAATGTCAAAAGCCTTGCTGCAGTCCAGGTAAACAGCATCCAGTGCTCTCCCCTCATCTGTTCAGCCAGTTATCCCATTGCAAAAGGCAATCAGGTTGGTTGAGCCTGATTTTCCTTTGGTGAATCCTTGTTGACTCTATTTGATCATCCTGTCTCCTACATGCTTAGAGTCTCCAGGCAAGTTGTTCCATCACCTTTACAGGCTGATCAGCTTTTAGTTACCCAGGTTCTCCTTCTTGCCCTTTCTGAAGACTGGAGTGACATTTGCTTTCTTCAGCCCTCAGGCATGAGGGCTCCTGACTGCCATGACCTTTCAAAGATGATTGAGAGTGAGCTAGCAATGACATGTACCAATTGCCTCCATAACCAGTGGACATTGATTCCTTTGATATCATTTGCATTATATCAAGACTTATCTGTATTAATAGAGAGTACCCAGGATACTGAATTAACTCCATATCATAACAATTTCATAAATTATTTATGTGATTGAAGACAAATTTCTTTTTGCTGCAGAGTCCAGGAGGAAAAGGTTGTGGATGAGAGTGCTGGCCAAGGTGTGACTTGGATCATCTATGGAAAACTAGTAGCAAGGTTTACTGATTTATTTCTCAAGAAACCCTAGACAATAATCTACTTAGAAGGGAAAGAGTGAGAGTTGTTGGTTCAGAACAGGGTCTGCTTTTCTTTCAAGAAATCATTCCCTCTTTCATACAGTTTCTCAACACTGAATCCATCAGTGCCCTTTGCTCTTGTGAGTATCTCTCAGCTGTAAAGAAAGCTGCTATAGAGGGACAGCCAGCTAGGATTACAAATTACAACAGAGATCCTCAACACTAGACAGATTGCTCATCATAGTCTCTGACACTGCTGTTTCTGAGGGGTCATTCTCTTGCTGTCTAGTGGCAAATGATTGTAACAGTGGATGCATCCTTTCATGCCTGCCTCACTGCATTGACATTTCTGGTTTCGTATATATTTTATGCAGTTCCTTACATTGTTCCTGAGGACATCAGCCTCTTCTTTCTATCTGAAAATATTTTTATTCATATCTTATTCAAATAGGATTGTTGACTGTCACTCCCTTAATTTATTTTACTTTTTTGTAGACATGCTTTGAAGAATTAAGTCAAATGACTCTTAGCTGTGGCCAGAGTTTGTTATTTTGTTTATAGTGTCATTATCTTCTATTGATGGTGGGAGAAAACCAAAGTTGTAAAATCTTGAAAAAATTATTTGTCATAAAAAGAATACACTTTTACTTCAAGATGGACATAGCTACCAAAATAGTGCCAGGATCCTACTGAGTTTAAAATATTCCTCTCTGTCAGGCTCTGAAGTAATTTCTATTCCTACTAAATAAATTCAAAGATTAGCAGTAAACAATATCTGACTGTATTTGTAAAACACATGTGAAAAGTGATTGAGTGTTTACCTTTTCTTTGAATGCATGTTAACCACCCTTTGGTTTCAATTTATTTTACAATGGCAGTGATACCAAGTAAGGTGGAATAAAGCCAAGCACCTTTTCACAATCTAGATATATTTGGAAGAATTAGAAATGTTGTTTTATACAGGTATTTCCATAGGTGCTCTGCATTTTAAAGTACTTTTTTAATAACTGGAGCAGTTCAAAATCTTCCCATGATCTTTCAGAGCTGCAACTTTCAAAGTCCCTGATAGCCATTGCACTGTTGCAAGTCTTTTTTGCAATTATAATGTTATCTGTGTGCACAGTGCATTTGAACTGTTGTCACAACTACCTCACAGTTTTCCAGAATGCCCATTAAATCAGAAATGTTCCACAGTTCTTCAGCTGTTGTTTAGATATTGGTTTGGGTTTTTTCCTCATAGTGCTAAATTAGTTGACTCTTAAAATATTGATTTAAGCCCTTAGGGTTGCACACTGATCTAAGACGTGCTTGTTGAAAACTGAATTATAGATAAGTTTTCCCCATGCTGGAAGAGAATAGCTTAGATGTTCAAAGAGAATTTGGTGACCTACCCATTTTAAAATTGCAAAATCTACTTATTTTAACTTAGTTATTCTTGGAGTTTCATAATACTTAAGGCACTCTGAGTTGGACAAAGTTAGCAACAAAAATATTTGAGAAGGCTGTTCTCTAAAGAATTCAAAATTATCTTTTATGCAAATTTTCATCTAATTAGGGGTAGTGACCTGGGCTCAAATAAGAAAACATACCTTCTGTTTTATAAAACTAAACTGCCAGTCATGATAAAAGAATTTCTTGTTCTAATTTTTCAGTTATTATAATTAATTTGAAAAACACAAATAGGAAAATCTAAGATAATGTAGAAATGGACTATTCTAATAATATTAAGTTTTTTGTTCATTTACATTGTATTTGAATGTAGTTAGTGTATTTATTAATATTTTTCTAGCAGTTTTCAAAATTAAAATATATTCTGTTTATGGTAAAAAACCTAAATTATAGTTCAAAATTGTTGCATAGATGAGTGGATAACATCAACATGACACATAAGTCATCACAACTAGATGTAACTTCCTTGTGTAAGAAGGACTAACATGCTGCACTTCTTGTGTTCATGCTGAATTTATTAGAAACACAGAATTACTTAAAGTGATACAAAGTGAAGAATTCCATCTTTCAAATGACAAAAATGACATCCTTGATGAAAAAATAATGTTAAAGATAAGGAAGGGATATGGAAAGGAAAGCCACATAGGAAATGAAATTTGTGTATGAAGAAAGGAAGAGCACCTGATTCCCAAAAGAAATTATACCAGATAAGCAAGGGCAAGATATCATATTGATTTTTGATCTATGAATTAGAATTTCAATTCATCTTAAATTGACCAGACTTATTAGAGCAGCTCTTCAGCTCATGTTAGCTCCATGTCAGAAGCCTAACAATGAAGCAATTTATTTTACATTCTGCAAAAAAATCCTCAAACTATGATTCTTTGGAGAGTTTTTATATCAAGATGCAAACTCTGAGCATTAGATTGCATTGAGATAATCACTGCATAAAAAGAAATATGTATTTGTGGTATGTTTTTTTTATGTTTCTTTCTAGGCCAGATTTGCTGTATATTCTTTGTATCATTGAGCCATAGTTCTTCCATAGTAGAATAAAGATGGTTATTTTTGGGCAAGAAAATATGTACTGGCAGGGAGATCTGGAATCTTGTCCTTTTTTTTTTCTCCTTTAATCTACTGTTTAAGATATGAATAAATCTACTGCAATATGAACAATCCCTGCAGGAGACACAGGGTGTTTCTGTCACTCTTAGCTTTTTCATGACCTACAGTTTAAGATTACAGTATGCTAATTTCAACACAGTTAATGCACTACCTATATACAGTAGAGTGGATATGAAGCAAACATAAATCTTGACTGACTGGGAGATATGGGAGCTGTTTGTATAGCCAGCAGCAGTCTGGGAAGCATTAAGAGGGACTGGAGAGCCCCAGAAGAAGTGATAAAGGGCTCAAGTTTGAGTAGTTATGTCATCAGTCCTCCAGGCCAAGGAGGTGGAGCATGGGAGGGTCTCTTCTTCAGGAACTTTAGTAGTAGGACAGGGAGTGATGTGTACAAATTGAAAGAGGAGAAATTTAGGCTTACATTAGAACGAAGTTCTTTACAGTGAGGGTGGTGAGGTACTGGAACAGTTTGCCCAGGGTTGTGGGTGCTCCAACCCTGGCAGTGTTCAAGGCTAGTTTGGAGAAGTTTTGAGCATCCTGGCCTAGAGGGAGGTGTCCCTACCCATGGCTGGGGAGGTTGGAACTCCTTTGAGGAGTGGATGTTTAAGGTCACTTCCAACCTTTAATTTTTTTATGACTCCATAACTGGATATGAAAATATATGTAAATGAAAAATAATCTTGATTTTTTTTTAAAGATATATATGAAGCAATGACACTGGATGGCCCTCATACAAAACACCCCATAATTTTATTTGCACTGTGTAACAATTCTTGTGTTTTATCCCATGTAAGAAGTAATGCTTAAGCAAACTACTAAGCCAAGACAAAGAAAGTGCAGAGATATCTTAGACCAATTAGCTATGCAGAAGTTAACCTATCCTTAGAAAGACCAGACTGTCATATCTATATTTTTTCTGGAAGCCAACATTGACCAAGTAGTTTGAGAGAAATGAGAATCAGGTTTTATTATCCAGTGTAGATATTAATTATCCTATTGCATTTGCACATTTATGTTTTCCACTGGTGCATGATGTGTAAAACTTTCAAACATCAGACCACAATGCAAACATAAAAGGCTTTATGCAAGGTTTTGCCAGAAAAGACTTAAAAGATAACATGTGGAAATATGAAGTGCATTATGTCCACATACATCATGGTGAACTTTAGCAGACAGGCTTTTCTTCCTGCAAGCATAAAAGGAAGAAAAAAGAAATTAACTTAAGGGTAACTGGGCAATAATATCTTTATCTGTGGCTGTCATGACAAGGACAGCATTGTGGAGTTTTGCATTTTTGCACTGATCTTTGATCACAGAGTCATGTTTCTGCTCACGGTTTTAGGTAAAGCAATAGCGTTATTTAACTAACTTCCTATATCATGTGTTGGACTTCTGGTCTGGAAATTAATGAGCACTTCTCAAAGGGAAATGCTCACAGACAGATCTGATTGGGTAATATTTTAAAGCCATTTTAATAAATCAGAAAAAGGATCCAGTAACTGTGTGTGTTTTATCTATACAAAAAAAGCTCATAAACTTTCCTCGTATATATTGGATTTATTATATTTCTCCAAAGCAATTTGAAAAGCACTGAATTATACTCCCTTTCAGGTTCCAAAAGAACTTTAGTAATAAAAGGAGAAAGTTGTTGCTGAAATTCATTCTCTTATGGATTTATAGGAAAACTAAAAATTGCTTTGATGTCTTTTGCATTCCCTTGCCAATTTAAAAAAAAAAGAAGAAGGAGGAAAAAAAAGATAAAAGAACTTCTATTAAATTTAACAACACTCTTCTCTTCTCCCCCCACTTCAAACCTCATTTATCTTTTATGAGCCCTGGGCATCTTGCCATAATAAAACTGTGCATAATACTGGAGTTCTATAATAATTTTGTGGTTTTTCATTTATTTTTTTATACTAACTACGCACTGTGGCACTGACCCTGCCATTTAGGAATTGGATTGAATGGGCCAAAAATTTAAAGATTTCAGCATGTAGTTCAATATTCAAAGCACTGAAATTGGGCAATTAAGGTACCAAATTTTCAGAGGGATTGCTGGCTCCATTTGCTGCTAATAGTATTCCTTATACCTTAACATTGCCTAAAAATAGTCACTGGGATATAAATTTTTACAGGAGTTGTGGGAAGAAGAGAAAATATTAACATATATTAAAAACTGTATAAACATTAAATGTATATAACATATAAACAAGGCTGTTACACATCCTTGAATTCAATTGATTTTTTTTTTCCTACTGATTTCCATTTGGTGATTTTCTGGAGCAAAATTATTAACTTCTAATGAATCAAAGAACTTTTATATTTCAATATAGGTTGATATATTGATTATTGCTCAGTGAAGGTCTAATTTTTTCAGTTTTCTGAAAATATAGACTTTTTTATAATCTATTTTTTTTCTTGTTAATTTAAAGGCATTTTATTTTCTTTAAAAAGTAGATTTAATGCAGTCAAGGAAAAAATTATTGCTGATTTTGATTCAGATGAAGCAATATATTAAAGGGGAAATTTTTCAGATTTTCTTTTAATATAGATATCTGTAATAAAAAGATCTGCATTAAAGTATCTGTCCAGACTTCTTTTAAAAAAACTGGAGACAAAACCAGCCATTTGGAGTGAATGATTCTAGTGTAAATAAGAAAATTGTTTCCAGTGAGCATTTCCCTAAGTTGTCCTCTTTTTTCCTGTGACTATACCTGGAGTTAGGTTTCTATGCCTGCACCATAATGTCTAATCTTAGATGTCAAAAAATCCTCCCATATTGCCAGTTTCCTTTTTACACAAATCTGAGATTTTTGTCAGTTATATACACGTTATACTGTAATTCAGTTATAACTGAATTACAATATAACTTGTTAAAACGTTTGTAAGCAACATAAAAATCCATTCTAGACTGAAGTATAAATGTAGGTTATAATTGCATGCATACTGCTCAAAAGCTATTCATTTGCTCAGAGGCAAAGGAAGCAAGAGCAACATCTGAAGGACATTGTGGATATTGTCTTGAGAATTTTGAGCTTTAAATGTGACCAGTAACCCAATTTTGAACTCCTGCATTCATCAACTGAAGCTATGCAGCAGGGTTGGAAAATATGAAAGAAACCCCAATATAATACAGGAGGAAAACTGATGCTCATTTCTCTTGTATATGTTGTATTTATAGTTTTGAAGGTACAATAAAGGCAGTGGCCAGCAGGGTTAGCCTCCATTACCTACTTCCTATTGAACAGGTAGATAAAGGGAAAATGCTGAATTGGAGTTTGCAAACAGAGTAGAGTTTGGTACTTAAGATCACAGAGATTGAGAAGATATATGGGAACAAGGCTTTGGGAGGGAGTCAGATCTGTGTAGACTTCTGAAATACATTACTCTCTGAAGAAATTACCTTCTATGCTCTAATATTTGAGCTTTGGTTTTCTTAGTAAGCCCACCAAAAAAGACAATGAATGTGTTAAAAGATCTTATGGAACTCAATTCCAAAGTTGACAGAAATCATACCTAAGAATTCGAAGGCAATTTTTGTAATACAAGGTCTTTTTGAAACTTCTTCAGTATTTTATTTCCAGAGTTCCTAAAGCCTCTGCTTTAAAACTGCAGAAGTGAAACCAGTTAATCACAGGTTGCCATGTAACATATAATCAAAGTGAGATTTGATATCAATCTTATCTTCTCAAAGATAAGATGTTGTAAGTGTAACAGATGCCTATCACTGAGAATATGACTTTTTATTATAAATTATAGAAGAGATACATCATTCATGAATTGCTGGCCTTTTCCTGGAAGGAAGTAAAATAATTCATTTTTCAACAATAGAAGATGAATGACTGAAAAAAGAAAAAAATTTGAGGCCAGGTTCTCAGCAAAGTCTGTCAAAATCAAGTGTTGGTGATTTCTAGAAAAAGGAAAATTTCAACACATCAGCCTGTGAACTGAAACTGCAAAAAACCCAGAGGTTTTTTGTTTGGTTGATGAGGGCTTTGTTTGTTTGTTTGTTTTAACAAGAATCCTGTGGAATTTATTGGTGTTCTATGAGTTTAGGGTGGCTTATATTTGCATTGTAAAGTCGTCAAGTCAATTTTACCTTTTTCATGCTGGGGAAGTTCTTTCTGTCAGAGGGCTGCTTTTAAGATTATGATGTTTGTTGTGTGGATAGAAAATCTTTTCTGGACAGCAAATTTATCAAGGTAGAATAGTTAGAAAAAGCTTCAAGAGCAAAAGAAGGCTAGCATTTGTCTTCACTACTGAGGAACATGTAAGTTTGATAGGTAGTGGTCAGATTTATTGTAGGAAATAATGGATTCAGAAAATATCAGCTTTAGGATGTTTGGAGTGTTTTCTACCCAGGACTACACTCTGCAGTTTTTCATTAAAATGGTGTTATTCAACACTGAGATGTTTATTCAGTTGTGGCATAAGTCCATGTATCCAAGTGGTCCCACAGAAAGGGTGGGCCTTTCAAACCCAAACTGAAAAATGTCAAGCCTAAATTCTGAGTAGAAAAAATTTGTGTGTTTTGGTTTTTGTCTACTTCATATGAGAAAAAAAAAAAAATAGAAAACCCCAAAAAACAATCAAAACAACATTTTCCTTTTCCATGTTCCTTGTTCTCTATTCCCTTTTCCATCTTCCCTTCCCTCTTCCGCTTACTTTTCCTTTATGTACTTATATCAAGGGCATTTTTTAAAGAAATATCAAGTTCAGAGCATACCAGATAGTACTTGGATAATTACATAAATTTCTCTTGAGTTGGTCTGGTTTTCAGGTAACCTTCTTAATTTTATTCTTACTATGACATAGTTTTTTTCATTTTCAGAACTGACTTTAAATTATTCATTTTCTATAAAACTTGCTTAATGGTCATGAGGCTTCCAAATATGCATTTTACAAATTATTTTCCATATAATAATTAAAACAATCAAAATATTCCAAATTCTGTGTATCATTTATAATTTGAAAATTGCCACTGCCCTTCTGTAACTAAACAGTTGATTTCACAGTAGAGTGTAAGATTTTGATTTTAATTCTCTGCAGTGTTGTTCATATATTTGGGAAGTCTGGAAGTGTATTCCTGATTACCACGTTTCAGTTTGCAACAAGGAAATTCTGATATAAAAAACTAAAATCAATGCAAAAAAGAGATCCATAAGATGACACTTTTACACTGAAGCATCACAATCTGGAGTAAACTGTGCTGCCTGCCATGATCTGGAAGTCACTGATAGCAGCTTGGATCAATTTAGACGAGTATTAAATGTTGTCTTATACACCTCATATCTTAGTTTGTCTTTTAAATAATGGGAAGAATAACAGCCCTCCAAACACTGGGGTTGCTTCATGAAGTAGATTATCCTTTTTCTATAAACAAGAATAAAGGGGATGTGAATAAGCTTTAAATTACCTGAGGCAGAAGTGGATATTTCCATATGCATATATTTCCTCCTAATAACTTTCTGCTTCGTATTAACCCAGCAGCTGGAATAAAACTTATTAGAACAAACGGTGGTCTCCCAGGAACATTCATGTTCTCAAGCCAGTGGATTAATGTTACATAAATAGCTTGATATTCTTATTTAGTGAGTTTCTCCATGTCAGTTTTCCATACATATCATCTCTGGTCTAGTCTCCCTTCAGGCTAAGCCCATTAATATATGCTGTATCTGGTTTTTGCTTGGATCCATTTTCATGCTTTGTATCTTTGTGCTATATCACTGCAAAGAAAATTAAATGAGATACAGCATGGATATTCCCAAAAGGTATAAAAGCAAAATGAACAAACCTAACTTTCCAGCCTTACTGTAGTACTGCCAACATTAGCCACTCTGCTGGAGAAAGAATATCCTGCTTTGTTAGGGAAAACCTGATTAATCCCTTGGTAATCTTTACTTGTTATTTTTCATTCCTGCTCTGTGAATAAATTTTGCATCTTTTACGCTTTTGTGCTGTAAACAAGAAGCTCTTCTCAGTTTCTCACTTCATTACTAATCTTATTTTTTATAACTTCTCTAAATATTTGTCAGTTTACAAAATGCCTTTAGTCCATTTAGTATTGATTACATTTGTTCGTTATGAATTCCTGCAGTGCCAGATGGCATCTGCTATCTTCCCTGGCCCCCTTTTTATAATGATGAAGACTGAGTCAGCCCACGGTCCATGACAGTCATCAGGAACAAAGATATTTGACCATTGTTTACATGGAAAAAGCGTAAATTAGAGCAGCAAACCCCATCTCTACTCCTCTGCTCCTGCAGCTATAAAACGTAGCCTGCTTTTAGAATATTGACTTTGCTGTGACTCTAGCATATTGCTTTCCTCTTCCTTGATACAATTTTTCCTATCCCAAAATATAACAAAACATGTTAGAATCAGGAAAAAAAGAATGTTCAAGGCTTCCATTTCTTATTTGGTAAATATTTTGTGACCCTTTCTTGAAAACACGATAGATTTACTGCATATAGATTCATATAAGGAAGGTTATTTTAAGCAAGATGTCTTCTTTTGCATTCCAAGACCTTCTGCCCGTGTTTTTACTTTCTCTGCCATTCATATACATGAGTAGCATCACTGTATTTGTTAGCATATGAGTTAAAAATTATTGGTAATACTATGCAAACTACATTTTTAAACAAAATTCTTAATTGCATTAAAAGAATAACAGCTAAACAGAACACTGATCTTCCAAGCAGCCACTCCCTTGTCTGCAACTCACAAGCACAATAGATGTCACCCACTACCCATCAGTGAGCTCTGAGGACCCAAACGTTCCTCAGGTCAGAGGAATAATGCAAGCAATCATGCAAGCTGCAATTCTTCCAAAGTACCAACCTTCCTCTTACTAATATGAGTATTTTAATGGAACTGATAACTGGGCTCAGGGCCATGGGCTTGGAAGCAAGTCTGCATGTCATAATAAGTACAGAAAGACAGACAAACTTACGCCTGTGACTAGGCTTTTCTGAACATGCTTCATCTCCAGGATCCCCCTCAAATAATTTTTTGTCTCACTGATTATTTTGCAATTATTATTATTTTGCAGTTTGAAGTACTTTAGTTGTTTCATGCTAATTCATGGACACAGAGGGGTTTTTAGCACAGGTAAAAAGGCATTGATGATCAAATTCTGCATGTGAGAGAGAACTTCTTCAAGTCAGTAGTTTTTTAATCCATCCACTAATTTGGCAAATATGTTTTACAGTCTCTGTAATATTTCCTATAACTTTTAGCCAGATATGTGAGAGAGTTGTTATTAATGCCTTTACTAAGTGAGAATTCTTGAGCAGCTGAAATTACAAAAAGCAAGCTCCATTGGCTCATGGAACTGCCTATTTGAAAATCTGGCTCTGAACCTCATAAGAATCTATTGCCTTACTCTTTGACAGATGTTTGGTGTTCTGCATGAAGATGTATCCTAGAGAAATGAAACAATAACAACATTTTCATTTCCGTTGTTTCAATTTTGATGCTTGTTTTCATTCTCATAAGCAAATGTTTTCCTCTTGTTCTCTCATAAACTGCCATGGGATAAAATAAAATAAATCTCTAAGAACAAAAAGAAAACAATAAACTCTTAAGTGGCTATTTGGTTTTTGTTCAGACTCCTAACAGCTGCTTCATTCTACTTCACTGGTTCCAGATTTAATAGGGCCATGTAAGACTTTAAGAAAACAGCAATTAAGAAATTCCTTCTTCTTTCTTTTTTTTCCTTATTTTTTTTTTCCAGATTCTAACATAAAATCATGTGCTCCAGTTTTCTTTTGACTATTATGGCTGGATTCCTTATTTATAATTTATTAACATTTTTTGAGAATAGTGAAAGTAATAAAAATATTTCTTTTCCTTGAATAATGCTCAAAATACCTGTCCTGCATACTGATTAGACTCAAGTCAATAAAATTTACCAATCTTTATTCTGGTGAAATATCAGAATTTTGAAAGCCAAAACTAATGAGAAAGATCAAAACCTGTTTTATTCTCTTTATGTCTGTTCCTGTACAAGCAGTACTGAAACATTTGAGGAACTGTTGCTAGAAAAGTTTTCATACCTCATCTCTTTTTTGAATAGAACTAAATGACTCACTCATTTCTTAGTTAAGAAACTTTGCATTCATTTTTGGGCTTTCCTTGGCTTTTACTTTATTAATTTAGGATGCCATCCTGCCCAACTTCTTTCAGTTTTATATGCCCTAATCTTCCTTGGAGAAGAAGTATTCTGAAGCCACACTTACTGAAGACTATCATAGAGGCATGTAAGATCCTGAGTTGGAAGGGACACTTTAGGATCATCAAAATATCATCAATAAGTATCATGAAACTACCATCAGCAAGTGCTCTTGTTCTAGTTGAGTTCATTTGTGTACTGGTTAATTTTTTCAGAGTGGGTAGAGTGAGGCCACGTTCTACATTTGTGCTGAAAACAGCATTGATAACACACTGATGTTTTCATTCCTGATGTGCAGGGCTTACACAAAAAACCTTTTTACTCCTTGCACCACCCTACCAGCAATGAGGCTGGGGGTGAAAAATAATTTGGGAGGGGACACATCTGGGACAGCTGACCCCAGCTGATGAAAGTTATATTCTGTACAATATAGTGTAACAGCACAGAACGCTGGGGGAAGGACTAAGAAGGGGTGCGTGTTTGGAGTGTGATGGTTTTGCTTTCCCGAGTCATTGCTAGCCATGCTGAGGCCCTGCTTTACAGGGAATGGCTGAACACTTGCCTGCCCATGGGAAGTGGTGAATGAATTCCTTGGTTAACTTTGTTTGCATGCATGATTTTTGCTTTCCCTCTTAAACCTTCTTTATCTCAACCCAAGATTTTTCATATTTTTTCTGCCCCATTCCACTAGTGGAGTGAGTCAGGGGCTCAGATGCTTGAATGCACTTGAGGTGCCTTTTTTTGTCCTAAGGTAGATCATGGTCATGTGTGTCACTGTTTCTGGTAAGGTGGGGTGGTGTGCCAGGTGCTCACTGAAACAGGAAAAGAATCTGATTTATGGACCTGAGAAGCATTAAAGTCTTATTTGCTTCTCTAGCAATTGAATTATTTCTGTCCTGATTACAACAGCACCAGTGCTTCAGTATATTATCTGGCACCTGAAAAAGCCTTTGACAGTATCAGCATCCTACTGGTAAATCTTTAATAACATTTATGATATCACCTGTCATCGGATAGAGTTCCAATGGTAATTTATCTTTACTCCTCCCCTTTGCTCATTGCTAGAAATCAGCAGAAATGAGACACACAGTTACTAAGGGAGACCTGTAGTGCCCCAAAGATACATTTTTGATATGCCAAATTATCCTCAACTTGAAAATGAAATTAAACTTCAAATTGAATTTTAGACAGTAGTGATAAAATTTTAAAGAGGAAATTGATAGTTGAAAATCTCCTTTTATTTTTAATGAAGTTTCACAGACTAGTTATCTTATTTCTCCAACATTTGCAATGCTGATTTGACAACTCCAATACATGTTTTAGTGTTAAATTTTCTTTACAAAAAGAAAATGTGTCATTCTTCACTTATATGCCTCATAGCAAAAACAAAACCAAGTGAGGAAGACATTTGTATTCAGTAATAGATAACAGCACATAATCTCAAACTCTTTTTTGTGAGGGTTCACTCCACACAGTCACCAACATGAAACTGTGCTAGTTTTTGATTTGGTAAAAGCACCATTCAAGTAATATAAAGTGAGAACAAGATTTTGGGTGAACAAAATGTACTGAAAATCACCTTCTGTTCTTGTCTTTAAACCTTCATTCAATTCTCATGCATCTCAGGGGTTGGGTTGCTGGGCTTTTTGAACCACAGAATCATCAAGGCTGGGAGAGACCTTCAAGATCAACTAGTCCAATTGTCACCTTAGCACCACTCAAATCACCCCTAAACCATATTCCCCAAGTGCCACATCCAAGTGCCTCTTAAACATTTTAACCTCTGTTTAAGTGACCACCACCTCCAGGGCAGCTTATCTGAATGCCTAAACACTCTTTCAGTGTTTTTCTTTTTTTTACTAATGTCTAATCTGAACTTCCCCTGGTACAATTTAAGGGCATTTCATCCCATCTTTTCACTTGAGAGATGGCAGAAGAGAGCAACCCCCACCTCACTACAACTTCCTTTCAGTAATTTCTCCTTTCCCCTGAGAGCAGCAAGACCCCCCTTTTAACCTCCTTTTCTCCAGACTAAAAAATCACATCTGCCTCAGCCACTCCTCATAAGAAATATTTTCTAGACCATTCAACACCTTTACCTCCCTCCTTTGACATGCTAAATTTGAAATGACATCAAGATTGAGGTTTGAAGGAAAGTGTAATTCAGGAAAAACATGAAATTCTAAGGCCCAGGTTTTTGACACTAAAACAATTTTGACTTCTCACAGCCTTGAAATGTTGCTGTATAGGCTATGTATTTAGACCTCTATTCTGAACGATGGTTTTCTTAAAATGATAAAAGTGTCTTGGACATTTCTTTGAAAAACAAAATCTGAAAAATCAAATCTATTTTTGTAAAGGGATCCCTCTGGCTTCTAAATAAAATATAGCGTCTTTATTCCATTTTGTTGACAGAAAGTATCAAGATGTCATGGGGATGACATATTCTTTAGAGTAAAATTCTTTTCCAAAAAGTTAAGTCTACAAGGGTGTTAAATACCTATTTCATATTCAAATCCATTTAACTACTTTGTAATTTTCATCAAACTTCAGGAATTCCTCATATAGAAATTACCTCATCAAAAAAGTTTTGTATTGCAGCATGGTACCTTAATTTTTCTGACCATGGCAGTTGCCCTGTGTAGATGCAATATTTCAATACATTGATCTTTGATGCAGAGCTCTTAGTTTCAGTAAAATATGTTGTGCATTTATAATGGATAAATCTTGGGTTTGGGTTCCTCTTTTTAAAAAGGTGACTGTCATCTCTGAGTCATTTACGTTTAAAGCTAATCCTGGTTTTGTGGGTAATTTCACATTGTAATGGGAAACATTTCTCAAGCAGAAATTAGAAAAGCATTAACTTCTCTAAATATGACAATTTGTCTCTGATAAGCATCCAAAATGTTTGGGTTTATTTAACTGCATTTTGGTATTAACTACATTTCTGGATGTAAATGGGAGTGTACAAATTTTAAAAAAGATTCAATACATGATGTCATTCAGGAAAGTTTTGTTCTGGGATGCCATATTTACTTCAAGAGTGGGACTGTATTCTATAGACTATAAAAAAAGCCTACAACTAAAAGAACTAATGTTAGTTCTACTATTCATCTAGTTTATGATGCTACTCTACGGCAAATAAAATAAAAAGGAATTTCTTGTCAGGAATTGTCTTGCTGAAATGGTGGATATAAAACAGAAAATTGGTTTAGAATTTCTTCCTGGAAAAGTACTAAGTTGGATATGTTCAATAGTTCTAGTCCAGGTCGACTTATATATATTTCAAGAAATCCTTTGAAGTTTTTCACTTTCTGTATCAGTCTAAACAACAGGTGAAATATGTACAGAAGAGGAATACATTTTCTCTCTTTGTCTTTTATATTAAACACCAGAGACAAATGGATTAGCCAAGAAAAAAAAAATATGTAATGAGTTGTTATATATTTACCAAATGCTGTACAGAGCTTTTCTGGAGGCTGACAGTTCTCTACTATGATATGATACTTTCCTTTGAGGGGTTTTTTGCTCTGTAAATGCTGTATCTGTGGTAGACTGACTTATCTGAGGTGAGATGATCAGCAAAGGTGTCAGTTTTTCCACATTCCATATGCAGAGAGACACGTGGGAAAGTTCCTGGGGAAATGTCCATATGCACACCTTCTCCCTTCCTGGTGGAGGCAGAGTTACCCACTCAGCATCATTCATCCATACAAGGCTGCATTTTGTTTTTGGTCATTTTTTATTTTTTTGGCTCACTGGGTCCAGTGAGCTGATGAAAAGAAATGATTGTTTCCATTTCCTATCAGTGGTAAATAGAAAAATAGCTCTCAGGAGAATGCAGGTCACTGAATTCTATCCCTCTTGGTAGCAGCTTTCTCTTTAGCACAGTCCAAAGTTCACTCTGCCATATTCCCACTTCATCCACAATCAGATGTTTGGGCTTCATGTCCTATTTTTTCCCTGAAAACAGGTGCCATTTGATGTTCTCTAGGACATCACAGGTAGTGGTAGGGGACTGGCAGCTGGACACAGAGTTTGTTGGAGGCCCTTGCACTTCAGCAGTGGTACCTGGAGTCCAGGTAGGACACTCCCTGGACCCTTTGTGAACTAATGACAATCTATTTGTCAATCAAGAATTTTCTGGAATAAGGACAGTTTTACTCAATTTGTAAAGACTATGCTGCAGTATCCACCTTGAGATTAGCACAAGATACTTTGCTGTTTTGTGATTCTTTATTATCCTAACAATTTCCATCTCAAGCCATTCCAAGCATTTCCCCAAAGATGGTGTAAATGTGATTGATCAATACACACAATATTAAGAAAAAATTGTAATGACTTTGGAATGAAAATTATATTTCCTCTGGAGCAAACCCAAGGACAGTCTTAAAAAAATCTTTTAGAGTTAGGGCACTACGAATAATGTTCCTTCACAGAAGACTTGGCATAGTGTGTATAGATCCCTCTGTTCTCGTTTTGTCTTTGAAGGAATGGTCTTACCCTCCTCCGCCAGCTTTTCCTTCTTAGCAACAAAAATCCCTTCCAGGTGCCAGCAAGTTTTACATGAGTGTAACATGGTAGCAGCTTCTTAGAGCTCAGGCATACTAGGACCCTAACCATGTCAGGTTCCTTTTTATCAAAAGGTGGGATAAGATCATTCTATCACTACACGTTCCTTATCAAGTGCTAAGGAATTTTTTATTATTGATGATCCAAAATATAAATGACAGGTTTTTAGATTAGATCAGTGTGTTACTATGAGTACAGAACAGAGAATGCTAGCTGAAATATTTAGGCTTGTATTCTTCAAAGAAATACTCTATTGCCATTTCCAGTAGGTTTGGCATTTCTTATATGTGATATATCAGTTTTGAAAGAGAAGAGATATAATTAATTATCATCAAGGCTCTCAAAACAAGGAGGTTTAAGTGTTTCGATGAACATCTGGTTGTAGTGCATTTCTTTTCTATAACTTCAAAAATAGCATCTGTCATTACAGAAAAAATAAAATGATCCTCATCTTAGATGAAAGTAACAGGTGAAAGTTCAACTTGCACATGGTATGAAAATTTAAGTAATGAAGAATAAAATAAATAATGTGTTGGAATATTCAGATTTTAATAAATTCTCTTTTCCATTCCAAAAGCAATGCATCCTATATTTGCATCCTGTAATCAGCCCCAGGGTTTTGAGTTGGCAAAGAAATTTCTCTTTTAGCCTGTAGTCATGTGCTTTCTTGTTTTCTTTCATCCAACAGTTTTATTTATCCCCTTTTGCTTCTGTCTTTTATTTTCTTCTACATACTCACACTTTCTGATCCCCTGCCTTGTATTTCATCTTCTCAGCTCTTATCCCAGCAGATTTCTTTTCAAAATACATGCATAGCTCTGAGAAAATGGCTTGGGAAGGAGGATCCCTGGGGAGAAGGCCTCAGGAAATGAAATACCTCAGCCTAAACATAACAATGAGTTGATCACAGGACTGGGATGAACGCAGTTAAGTGTGCTGAGTTTGTATTGTTTGGTTCTTGAACAGGGCTAAATAATCATACTTCAAACATGCCTAAAATTGTTTTTCTTTTCTTTTCTTTTTTAAAATCAAGCCATATTAGAAAGATAATGGAACTTTAGGTTATTATGCTTTTTCTTTCACTCAGTAATACAGATTTATTTACTGGTTGGTTGGGCTAAATTTCAACCAACTTTTCAACCCCTAAAAAATATAGTCCTAAAATATTAAAGCAGTATACAGTAACAGAAAGGTTATGGATGACAGCTGGGTTGGCTGATGATAGCTGAAGAAATACAAGTTTTGCTAGGTAGAAAGATTATTACGGAAGGGCTTACACCAGTCAGGTGGCAAAATCAAACAGAGACTGTGCCTTTAGCTGTTGGCATGGCTATGAAACCTGCATACACAAGCTCATAGTTCTTTTTCACTGCACCTTTTTTACTCACTCTGTGTATGAAAAACAAATGTTATTTTGCTTCCCTGGAACCACACCAAATAATTTCCAGGTGCTGTGTTTGTCCATTTAGTCACTTTTTGATGTAAGATACAGTCTAAATGAAGCACGATTTTATGCAAATTGTGCTGATTCATCTGCACTAATTCTTAGACATTGTTAAGATTTAACAAAATATTCCTTATTTACAAATCATCTGCAATATATTATTTTAAAGCATAATTTATTTTCCAGAATCTAGTGTATAAAAATGAGTTTTTTACATTATATACTGTTTTATGCTAGTGTAGAAAACTGAGTTTTAAACCTCTATAGAGCCACCAATAGCCAGATTCTGTAGTACAATTCAGAGACTTGGACAACTCAAGTTTTTTAGCCTTTAGCCAACACTTTATGGCACAGGCTATAAATTAGGAAGAAATTTGACTTTTAGTGGCTTCATATTACAGTCTATCAGGACAGTGTGGAAACAAGAGCTATTTCTATTAGCATAGTAATGAAACATTTTTTCTAAAGATAGTGAATGAAATCAACAAACTAATTAGATTTTATGCATAATACTTGATGGTCAACATTAGTCAAAAGAGATAGCAAAATCTTCTATTTAAAGCAGCCAATATTCTTGTTTATATTGGACAAGAAAAAAAGAACAAGAAGATAGCACAAACCACTGCAAGAGTAGTGCTTTCCAGAATGAAATCATGTGCATCTCCCCTTTCCACTTCCATTATACAGAATAGAAAAGGAAAAAAGTAGTTTTCAACATGGCATGATATGCATTACTTAATTCAGCAGTCGTGTACAGTTACAGAAATAGAACAGTCATATACATCAGCTGTGGCATACACACTTGCAGGGAAGAAGTGCAATATCTTTTATCTAATCTTACAAATATACATCCTAGTTTGTTCGTGGCCCTTCTTCAAAAGGTAATGAAAAAAACGTGAAATCTAGAGTGTCACTGTAGGACACGAAACAACACAAGCACACCGCTGCTCTCAAGGTGAAGAGAAAAGGGAAGTTTATTTTCTGACTCTAACATTTATAGATTTCCAAAAGTGACAGTGGATTGGAGGGTGACAGTGCCACCTCTCCAATGACACTGGACAAACCAACAGTCCATCAAATTTCTCCTCCTCCACAACAGAATACAAAACAATAAGTTATTTACAGAAAGTGTGTGAGAAAGTTTGCTGCAAGAATATAAATATCAGAAGGCTTAGAAAATCTTAAAAATTCATGGTGACACTAGAGACTTTTTTTTCCAATGCTCCAAAAGTATATTTTGTGTCCTCTGACATATTTGCTGGAGCTCAGTTCCCTGAGATGCTGAGGCCAGTGAGGCCAATGGCACTGGTTTAACAGAATTTCATTTCTAGCCACTTTTGTTCAGACTGTCAGACCTAGTCCAATAGTAAGAACATGTAGCTGGAGAACATTAATATTCTTTCATCTTTATATAAACCAGTATAAAAGCCCTAATCAACCTTTTCCTAAGACCTACTACACAGTTCTTTGGCATTCATGGAAGACAGGTTGATTAATTCTGTCCTGTAACATCTCAAATGCATCTCTGGAATTACTGAATAGCATATCTTATTCCTTTCTATAAAATATGTATGAGTATTTCTAGTATAATTTCTTCATTTCTACTTTTATATTCCTTTTCTTACCTGTATCGTTCTTCCCCTCTATTTATCTACTACCTTTAATAGCTCCTCCATTCCTCATGTGCTATCATAACTCAATTACAGATGTAAATTTTCCTTCCTGCTTGCAAAATCATTGCATAATTTATTATTCAATTAAAGGGATTTCAGACAAATTCTATATTTTCAAATAAATTCTATTTTTAGCATAATAAAATTAATTATAATAATATATAAGAGTTCACTTTATTCTATGAAGAATGAAAAAAATAATTGTTTTCTTTATTTAAGGTAACAAGGAGAGGTTGAAAAAAAACATTATTTTAACAACAATGTCTCATTATGAAACAGTAGAAAGAAAAGGTAATTGAAATTTGCTCAGTCACATAGAGACTAAATGATTATTTTTATATCTCTTTTGCACAGTATTTAAAGTATAAGTGGAAATAGCTTTTGACAAATTACAAGTAACTCAGCAAATATATAATAGTAATTTATGTGAATCGCATACAATGTAATTTATGCCAAGATTGCTGAAATTTTATCAGATCATCACTCTCTGAAAGTACAGAATCAGATATTGACCTCTCCAACTTAAAAAAATTTAAATACAGCTTATCTGGCATTTCTCATTCTCATTATAAAATAAGCAGCTGCTTTAACTGCATACCAAAGATTCATAATATATTGCTCTTCTCCTTCATTCAGCTCTTGAGTAGAAATGATTCCAAAACACAGCCCTAGATGTAAAGAGTCTCACACTGTTCCTAATTCTGTTGTGTAAACAGTCTTTCACCTACATAAACAAATAAAAACCAAGACCAAATACTCTCATCTTGTAGGGGATTGAAAGCTGTGAATTTCAATCTAAAGTGCCATACCTTCAGAGTTCTCCTTGATGTAGGTAAATTGACTGAGTTACCTAAGTATTTTTCTGTGTGTGTGTGCACTTCATGTGATGGTCTAAGACTTCCATAGCTGTGTCAGTATCTGCACAGAGAAAGCTGACACAGCTACAGAAAAAAAATGCTTTATGTATGTAACGCTCTATTTAATCTAATATCTAAAAGATGACAGAAAATTTTGAAAGCTTCCTAATACAAAATTAAAAGCAACCAAATATTTACCTGGAAAAAAATCTTCATGATTTTTAAACGTTTTCTTGCGAAACTGATTCTGTCCCCATTTCATTCCCCTTTGAACACTATTACACTATGTTACAGTGTTAAAATATTAAGTTTGGCACTTCATAGTACTTACACTGTGGAATATAGGGAATAATTATTCTTATTAATTTTGCCCATGACTTTTTGTGATTCCACAGACCTCTATCATATGCACTCTTTTATTTATTTTATTATTTATTTATCATTTTATATTTTCAGAACTGAAGAGAACCAGAGTTTCAGTCCCTTCTTGCCACTCCACAGTTCTGATAATCTTCTTTGCCCCCCACAGGCTGTAACTGGTGGTTTTCCCCACACCTCAGGTGACCAGTACCACCTCTGTAGCCTGTGGGACAGCCAGCACGTGGCTCTGCAGCTTCTATAAGGCTGTGACCTTGGTAACAGAATTCCCTGTGACTGTGGATTCTTTACTGGGTAGGTCTGTATTTGCTGTCAGGTATTTTTGGCACCAGAATGTGAAAGATCATGATTTGGGTCACTGAAAGGAAGGAATAGTAGAGGACGTCTCTCAGCATTGGAATTGCTTCCACCTTATTTATTTTCTTCTCTTTTTTTACCTGCAGGTAACACTGCTCTAGCTTGTTTCTACAGCTTGTATAACATACTGATTTTTTCCTGGTTACTCTGTCTGGTCTTCAGAGACCAAAAATATTTAAATAAGCAAAAAAATTGTTTTCTCTACTGTGTTGGTTTTTTTATTTTCTGATTTTTTTTTGTTTGTTTTTTTGGGGGGGTTTTATGGTAGATTTTTTAATGCAGTTATTTAGTAAAATAGATTTTGCAATGATATTTGTCATGTATTCTCCCAGAAGTATTGTGTGAGATATACCCCTTTAAATCAGGTCAGTGCAGATTTATGTTGGATTGATGAGAAGAAATTGCTAATTAAAGTGCACAGATTCCACCCGGGATCAGTGTGTTTTGAGGACACAAAATGTAATTTTCAAAGAGAGATTACTGCAATCTCAAAAGACTTTTCATTGACTTTTCTTTTGCAGTCTTCCATCATTTCCACTTCCCCCACCCCAGAGCAGCAGCTGAACTAATAAAATAAACCCATAAATTCTGGGGTGAAAAATTGTTGATTTCACTTTGAAATGCAGTCGCATTACCAAACTAAACATTTGTATAGGTATATAAGGTATAGCGAGACTATGACTCTGAAACACAAAAAAATCTGTTCAATTCTTTTTGATCAAAAGTAAGTCCTTCTACACCATCTGTACTGACTAGAGTAGTGCAATACTTTGTAGGAATAAAATTGCATACCATAGGAATCAGGATTATCTCACAGTGGATCAAAGTCATGACTCAATATGGCAGATAGCATCGGAATATCTCTCACTTGCAACATGTCCTGCCAGAATCTTTAAAACAATTTCTATCAACTTCATCACTTAAAAAAAAGAACTAACATTCAGCTTGGATGAATAAACAGAAATCTTTCTCACTGGAATTCAGTGCTCTTTCTGTAATATGAAAGGCTGAAGCAGATGAAGTTAAATAATCAGTTGATTGTAGCTGAAATTGGAACTATAGACAAACACATGTCATGGACACATATTTCATTTATATTTGGTGGGACAACAGATATTTATCAGCATTTTCTATCAAATTGCAGTCTTTCTTGCAAGACCTGGATCGAATATTGGACATTGAAAAATCAATAATCTTGTAATAGATTTATAAAATTTATTGCTTTATTGAACTCAAACGGCTTGAATTGGTGTTATGCTCTGCCCTTATTTGCATTATTAACCTTTTTTAAGCCATAATATTTTATCTGTCTTACACTTTCAGCATCATATGTTGATTTCTTTTCACAGTTGAAGTGCAAGCTTTCATCTGATTGATAGATTAGTGAAGGAGTATTTTCATAAAAGATTGGACTTTTGTCATTGAAAATTGCCCTTGAAAAATTGTTACATAAAATCATTCAAAAAGTTAAGCGCTTTCATTTGAGCTGCCATGGCATCAATTAAAAGGACAATTTCAGTCCTTCACTGTTGTAACAAATGTTTATTGTCCTCTTTGCAAGATAATTCTATGAAGATGAAACAAGTTTCCTTGAACAAAAAATTCAGGTTTTTGGAGACAAGATCCTGGTGCTTTTTGACTTCCAACTTTAGACTTTTTATCTTGGAATAAAAGTGTTTTGGATTTTATGATTTAGAGGCCTTTAGAAAATGTATTACCTCTAAAATTTCTACATCATAATGTGTATATTAAATTATTATATGTTTTCCTGTATTAAGTTTGCTTTAGCCCTATCTTAGCCCTATCTTTTAATTTTTGGCTGTCACACCTCTGTATTACAGTAGAATTTTCATGAACTTTATACCAAGTTCTGCATCATTATCCACCTACCACAGAAATCAACTATGATTGCTATTTTTGATGAAGTTTTTTTGTGCAGTTGGCCACAACTTTTAGAAAGTGGCTTAAAATTTTTCAGGATCATGTCTGCAATTCTGAAAGCTTCAGTTTCTGCGATATTTTTGATAGAACCTATATTCTGAGTCTGTGATTTTTCCAATCACTTTGAAATATAGGGATCGCGTTCTGCCATCAAAACAAGTTATTGAATTAAAAGACTGTCATTCTTTGTGCTGAACAATCTGTCTTCAGCCCATTTAGGTTAATGGTATGACAGAGAAGTCTTTGTCTGGGAAGAGAGGAATTATGTTACTGTTTGCATCAGGACTCTTCTGCTTGTTCTTCCTTCTACAAATATTGAAAATATCTCTCCCCCCAACATTTTCTGTGTTATTTTGAAGAACAAGAAGAGCTCATGATGAGAGTAGCAAGATCTATATCATTCAAACTGGTTTCCAGACCCCTTTTACAAAAACAAGACAGGATACTCTAAGGCTTTTCCAGACAGCCTGACACAGCTGTGAGAGCAAAGCTGCCATAAAAGAAGGGTAGTCTGGTAGACAAAGTTCAGCTAAGAAGATTAGTCCTCATCTTGCCTCTGCTGAAAATATTTGCTGTCTTGAAATTCACAGTTTTTCATTCTCCTTCCACAGGTAGTGTATGCAACTGTGAGCACTTTTTGCAAAGTGTGTGAGTTTTTGATCTGGTTTGAGGACCTAAAATTCAAGATAGTGATAGCCCATGGTCAGTAAAGGTTCCCTGGAAGAAGATTCAAAGTAAGAAGAAAACACAAGGTTTCCAAAGCTGAACAGGCTGAAGCAGTCAGAAGGCAGTCAAGTGATGTCAGGAGAGGTATTTTCTAGTTATCATGCATTGGGCTTCTATGGATGACACCATGAGGTGTGTTACCTGAGGAGAAAACAAAAGTTATTCTTGAATCCTCCCCTTACATTGTTGGGTGCTCTGTTGTTCTTAAGGCTTTCTTTCTTCATGGCTAAAATATTAAAAAAAAATTGTCTGGCACCAGATAGGTTTTATGATCAAAGACTTCCCTCAGCATTTGTCTCCAGGCTCTTCACCCTCTTCCAGGGTTTCAGCAAATTTCAGTGAAATGCTCCTGATTTTCAGCCTGTTCTCTCTCTCCCTAATCATGATCCAAAAATCTATGTACAGTTTAAAGTACAAGTGTCAATCTTCTGCCTTGCAGCTAGAGATCTATTCTGTATATTACTGGCAAACAGAAAAGCTGCTGGATGGGGAACTCAGTTTCAAATATTTCTGTGAAGGCAAATAAACTAAATCTGCAGTGTATAATTTAGTCCTTGTACTCACTCTCTCCAGAATCTAAAATGCCGTTCTCATTAATGGATCACCCATGGATTTTCTTATGTATTCTCTATGCCAGTACCTGTAAGGGAAAAATATTCTTGTCGGCCCTGATAGGCTGAGAGAGGTGAAACTGATGCAGGTCCATGTCCGAGGTCCCACTGGCAGTGAAATTGAGCATGCATTCCCAGTAGGCACATGCATGGAGAGAGCACACAGACACACACACACACACACACACATATCCATCCATGCAGGTTGATTGAGACAGGCAAGACACACAAAGCACTCCCATGCATGGAGAGAGCACACACACACACACACACACACACACACACACACACACAAACACACACACACACACACACACACACACACACACACACACACACACACACACACACACACACACATCCATGGCCATCCATACAGGTTGCTAGAGACAGACAAGACACACAAAGCACTCACGTGCATGGAGCCAGAACTGATGACCCCAACCTGCCCCCCCATCTGGCTAAGCAAGGTGATAAATACAGGTACAACATGGATTGTCCCAGCAGCCAGGCTCAGACACTTGACCTACTAATCAGTGGCTCAGGATCCCAGACTCTGCTGTCAAATGGAGGCATACAAGACTACAGTCCATAACCTGACTTCAGTTGCTGTTACAGACCCCTCAGACTCACACTTGCATACACAATGGCCAAACTGGCTGGGACTCCCCTGATCTTCAGCAGTCAATTCCCCCACAGTCTCACCCATACAGAGACACATACTTTCCTCCTCCTTGGCTCCTCAGCCACTTTATCCACCACTTCCCAGGAAGTCTGGCTTGATCTTCACTAGTGCTGACATGTAAGACTCACATCTTGTGATCCAGTTGCTGACAGCCTTGCCTCTGAGCCTTGGTCCCAGACCTGTGGCTGGCACTGAGTTTCACTGGGGTCTCACCAGTCACCACCACCCAGGCACAGGAATCCCTGACCCATGCTCTGACTGCACTTGCTGGCACCCAGACCCCTGCACAGACAATACAGTAGGATTTCCAGAAGAGTAGTCTGGGTGACTAAAAAAAATGTTTTAAAATTGAATTTAGGAATCATGATCCTTAAGGTTTTTACTGCAGAATAACTCATCAGAAGTGTAAGTTTATTCAGTGTGAGTCCTTCAATGTTTCTTTGGGACACTAATTTTCCTAAGTAACTGTACATGCAATGTATGTACTTCATTTAATCTTTTTAATTTATTTTCTTCAGCTCCAGTATATATTTCCATTTTTGTAAAGTTTGAAGTATTTTAAATTCTTTTTTTGAGTTCTGGTTTACATTTTTTTTGTAAATCCAACTGATCAAGATACCCTTGCAAATCTGTCTCTAGCTGTAAAAATCACATCTAATGACATAATTCTGTCTAGATCGCCAAAATACCTCAAAAAAATTGATCAGAGGTTGTCTGAACAGCCTTAACAAATCAGTGTATGATAGAATACATGATGATTTTTACATAGTAAAACTTAGGTTTGCATTCCATTTCGCCACTTGAATACTTTGGCTCCTTATTTGACACTATCAACACTACATTGATTACAAATTGTGATGCTATTCTAAAAGTGTTATTCTATTCATTTTATGGATGAAAAAGTTGAGGCAGCAACATAGAACATAAACATGTTTTGGTTTATTTTTCTTTAAATCCCCTCTGGGAGCTGCAAACAAGCATTGATGTGATACTGTACCACAATATTTGCAGAGCAAGTTATTCTATTTGGAAGCCAAGCTCTGAGTGCTTATTTGCAGGTCTTTACAAAGGAACAAGAAGGAAAAAAAGGTACGACTTTGCTATAGCAACATGAAGGAAAAATAGATCTTTTTCAGTAGAAACATTCTGGATTAACACCAAAAATGTGAATGTTTGAGTGTCATGCTAGAGGGTCAAATTTTTGTCCAGTAAGACATTGAGTTTCTGGCTGTGAGGTTTCAGTGAAAGAACTCTAAGGACTTGATTTGAAAGCTGGCTTTTCTCTGCAGCTTTAACCTGTGTACATTGAAAGAGATTCTTTCAAATTTGTAGCAGCCATCCTGGGACTGATGTCACCACCTATTATTATAGAGGAGAACATTTTATCTGAAGGTTCCCAGAGCTTCAACCAGCTTTCTATGATATGACTGTTCTATTGACATGTAATGTCCCTTGAGTCTGATATAGTCTGATAACTTTCACCTCATGTGCTTTTTGGGAGGAACAAAGAATTTAGTTATCTCTGCTTCTTCATTAAAATTGTTACTATCTACATTCACAGTGCTAGACTTAGCCAACCCTTTTGTGATTAAATATAGCTGTATAAAAAGTAGAAATAAAGGATCAGCATAATATTATACACAGGCTAAAGACATACTGTTAGAAAATGTTGCATGCAGATAGGTTAAAAAACAGTTTAAGCATATAAACCTGTAAATATGCTTCTCTGAATAGGCCATCCAGTTGTGTGGTTCTGGCTTTTTTCCTGTTGATGGTTCAGTGCATGACACCTCATGAGCAGGCATAGATGAGAGCTTAGCACCTGATCTATAATTCCACCTGATCTATAATTCTTTCTACCTTGGTGGCAAGCACCAGATAAATCTGGTGCTTGCCACCAAGGTAGAAAGCACCAGATTTTTAGAGCAGGCTACCCACAATTTCTTTCTCTTTCCAGACATCGAATACTTGGTGTTTACTCTCAAACAGAACAATCTGTTGCTCGGTCATCCCAATATCTGGCTTTTCCACAGCTTTGAGAAACCTTGGGGGCTCTGGACAGTTGACTGCTCTATCCTAAAAGATGGAGCTGGGCCTTGGCTAGTAATGAGACATTCACAAATGAAGGCAGTTTAAAGCGCAGTCACTACAGGAACACGTGACTGTAATCCAAGTTTGGCAAAACCAAAAATAAAATTAAAGGAACATAAATTTGCCACTGTGAAAAATTGTAATTGGAATAGCTAAAGGCATTTTAGGTAAGTTCAAAATTATGAGTGTCTGTAACACTGTTCCTTATAAGTTATATCTCAAGTTCTGTAATTCAGAAGTGAAGTAGAAAATATTTTCCCCATTCTTTGTGGACAAGATAAAACATCAAGAGGAATTCTGGAGAGTACCTAAAACTCCTAACCCCTAAAGACCAAAGGGAAATAAATATCCAGTTCTATATTTTTGCTTTATTTGACCTGCTGCAAACGCAGTACATTTGCAGAAATACATACAGTAAGATGAGACACCTAACTGGCTTTTGAAAAATTTTGTGTCCATTCTGCTAAAATATTCTGGAGCAAAGACTTGAAGCAAAAAAATAATTGCTATTTGTTTTTTTATTATTATTGTAGGATTGTCTTGTCAAGTAGTTATTTCAATAGTAGCCAAAAGGAGAAAAAAGAGTATTTTGATATAGCATAATGTTCCAGATCCAGTGTGGTTAAAGCTGATCAAGTTGAAGACAAAGAATCTTGTATCAGTTGACAGTTTCTTGGTTTTATATTTAAATTTTCTGTACAGGCTCAGGTACAGGATCATTTCCTGTGTTCATAGTAATAAATCATGACAGATTTCCTGTGCATAGGATGATCTATTCTAATTGTTAACTATTGTTCTTGAACCAACATTTAAGGCACTTCAGGAACAATTTTAATGACTGCAGCATGCTGTGCATTGCACAGACAGCAAAGTAATGAGTCAGGGTTGAACAGTTCAACTCAGGTGCTTAATGCTGCAAAATGCCTAAAAATAAATAAATGCATAATGTATAAATAAAGTAAATAAGAATAACTGAGTTAAAGTGCCAAGAAAAAGGCTTAAACTACAGCTGGTCTAGAATCCAAATCATGGCAATCTTGCATTCCTATATTATATCCATACAGAGTTTAGTACACATGCTAATATATATATATACATACAGAGTTTATATATACCAAAAGTTCTCTCTCATCATCTTTCATTATAGGTAATGGCATTTCAGTGCATGTTTAAACTGACACACAAATATTGTTTTCATTATTAATTTATAAAGAAGTTTCAAAAACTAAACTTACAAAACCTTTCTGTAGGGCTAGGCATGATTTTATTATATCGATTTTCTGCAGGTAAAATATGCAGGTTACAAAGTTTTAGTGTTTTTATTCTAATATACCAGTATAGAATGTGCAGTGTAATAATCATTTTTGTTGTGCTTTGAGAGTTCAGCATGACCTTATGGGTCACTGAATTCATTTCACTAACTCATCACAAACTACAGTGACAGCAAAGTCACCTACTGTGCCACCTTCATCTAAAGTAAATAGCATGGAGAATTTAAACAAGTGTTTCTGCTCCCTTCAGTGCTTCAGAAAATCAAGTTGTTGTTGGACCTTTTGTGAGTTTTGAGAGTATCTTTACCATTCAACATTCATATTAATTTAGACCATTATTGTAAATGATGACAACTTTATTTGTAGCTAATAAGACAATACCGTTACCTAAAATTAGATGGTTCATAAGACAACAGTTCTTCATGTCTCACCAATTTAGGGATTTCAGCAAACTGTTCATTGAAAAGTAAGTGTGAAAGTAAATAGCAGAAAATAAAGGTGTCACTTTTTCTTCAACAGGACTCCTCTTTTTTTTTTCCACATGCTTTAAAAAAATTCTTCAGATTGTATTTTCTTTTGAACTCCATGGAAGCTTACATTTACAGGGAATAAAAGTAAGAGTAATGGAACTGGCCATAATGAGTCACTGCATGTCCATACATGCAGCTACATCTTTGCAAATCATTCTAGCTACTGCTCTCTAATCCTTTACATCTACAGGCAAAGGTTCAGCTTGAAGGGGTAGATCACATATAGCTCTTCTCAGTAAACACAAATGCTCATTTCAATCCAATAGCTGGCCAGTGTGCCTTTGACTTAAACTTTGCTTTGTGAATACTGAATGAGGACAGTAAAATTTTTCAGAATGTAATGCTGATTTAAGATACTTCATCTTTTGGATGCCCTAGATAGGATTTTCCAAAGGATTGTTGCTTTAGGCTTTTACTGATCTACCTTAAATTCCTTATATTCAGAATTTCAAAGAATTTACCCCAAAACTAAGACTTTCAATTCTTTCTTTTCCAATGTGTTCATTTGCACTTTACAGACACAGACTGCTTGAAGGGATGCTGTCTTATCAGGCAGGCACAAGGTTTTTCTTCTTATTCATCAATGCTGCATTTTCTTTAGGTAAGAAAAGATAACAGCAATGAGCACTAATTTTTTGTGTGCCTCTGGGGCTGCATTGGACCACTGAAAACAAGAGATAAGATCACTGGCTTCACTAAGCAAGTACATTTACTTTAGATATATGTGTAAGAGACTTGGGAGAGAGGAAACTATTTACATTCTGGCATCTTAATGTGTTTCCATCTTTTTTTTACCTTCTTTCGCCTTGCTTCTGTAATGATTACTTTTCCTCCTGTTAAAACCTGCAGGATATAGAACAGCTTCAGTGGCACAACTAATTCATGTTTATACAGTAATGCAGGGGCTATAGCATTGTCTTTGAGATGAGTGGAATTTTTGTCTGTACATTGAAATACCACATCAGAGGGGAATTTACCTCATATACTTTGCCTGGCAACAGTCTTTAATTAATGCCCCCCTTCACCTCTCACCCCCAACCTAAAAACTCTCTCAAATATACATCCTCTCCATGCATGAATGCTTTCACAGGGCTTTTGGTTTCACTCAACTCTATTGAGAAGTTAGCTATCACAAAATCATTTATTAGCCCTTTTATGTGCCATTCTTTCCACCTGCTAATTTACGGTTCCTTCTTATGCATGTCTGCATTCCTGTAACCATCCTTTGGAGACAGCTTCTTGCCTTGAATGAAGAGTTTTTGTTTTGCTCCTTTTTTTCTCTCTCTCTCTCTCTATGTGTGTTGGAGGTAAGCCCCTCACTTGAGAGGATTCGTGTGCCTTTATCAAGGACATCTGACATAAACTGAAAATATAACTTACCTGTTGTATTTTTTCTTGACAGACTTACCAACCATCTTAGTCAGCAGTAGTTTGTAAGTACTTAGTGTTCAGAATGTTCCTTTTTCTATGCTAGAATAAGTTTAGAACAAACACCTAATTTATAATTCTATTGTATCACAACATTCCCCCGGCTTTGTGTCAGTTACATGAGAATGTTTCACCCTTTTATTCCAATTGCATTATTTCTAAAATTTGGCAGACTTGGTTGTTTTTCACTACTGTACATTTACTACACTATGGGAATGTTTGTGTTTTCTCTCACTCTCTAAGTCTTTTTCCTTTTTCCAAATCCTGTAGCCACAAAAAGCATGCTGGTTGTCTACATTAATTTATGTTTTGAAGGAAATAATTATTCAACTTTCTTCTGATGGTGTTGGGCTACTGGAAGACTGGTTCTTAATTTATTTGTCCACAGTAAAAGAAGGTGCTTGCAGGGGAAAGTTTTAAATAATTATTTGTAGCAGAGTCTGCACTGAATTCATGTAATGAAAACACAAATAAAAAAGTAATATCCCTTTGGAGAATAACAAGCAGTAAAAGAATAATTCTGTAGTATCTGATGTTTTAATGATTAGATATGTCATGTAATATTGAATAATACCAAGGTCCACCAGCTGCTTAATGTTTGTCTTGAAACCACTTATTCTTACTGTGATTTAAAAAAAAAAAGATTTATTTATTTAATTGTTACTGGAGACTGCTAGAAAGCAAAATTCATCTAATGAAAGCTAAACAAGTATCTGTAGTAGAACAATCTACATTAACTATAGAGAGGTCTTGTGGAATTAGAAAAATTTTAGAATTCTACTGTGATTTGAACTAATACATTCTTATAGAAAAATAATTTTGAAAATCTGTAATCACAAGAGGCATTTACAGTTCTAAGGACATTCTGTGTCTTTCTTTAAATAATGTAAGTGTTCAGATCTGGTTTTGTCCATACACCAAAACTTACTTCTGAATAAAAAGATCTATATAGACATTCTCTAAACTATGAGGATATTAGGTCTTCAGCATATTTTATCAATTCAGTTTTTGCATTTCCCGTGTTTTAAAATTTTCTTTGCTTTGTGTTGGAACAAAATGAAGCTGAGAGAATGCAACAGCAGCACCACTTTCTCTTGAACACCAAGAATAGAAATGAATAGATGCTCGGGTTTCACTTGATGAGAAAGCCAAACTCTGACAGACTAGATTCTTAATTACCTAAACCAGGGCAAGTGGGCAGGTGCAGAAATGCCAGTCCAGTTTCAAAAGACTGGACAGTCAAAAAGTGGGACAAAGATGGAGCCTAAGCACCATTAAAACTCCAGGCAGGTAGAAACTTCTAGATTGCAACTTTCAGTGTTTGTCCCCAGTCCTTTACTGGACCTTGACATAGTAATTTTTATTATTTTTTTAAGATGCTTCTAGTGATAAAAATAATGTTGTATAAATTGGTCACATGTTCTGCACTTATTTCAATTTTGGTCTCTTTAGGAATACTTGAACTTTTCACATTTGGAAAGATGGGTGTGGGTAATATTCTTCTACTGAATATTGGTGATCTTATGATCTATCCTATTGTTCCAACAGGAAGTTTGAAATTGAGTTTGTTTCTATTTTTTTCTAAATCAATATAATTCTATGAGATACATAAGAAATTATTAAACCTCTTAGATGTGCCCTAGACCTGCTGTCTTTTCAGATATCTTGTACCCTGCATGCTTTTACAAGTTAAACAGATTACAGAATTAGTTTTTTACCTTCTTGCATGTTGTTATAGGAGACATTGCTGATTTCAGTAAATTGAGTGAAATATTCAAAGCAGCACACATCCCAACTCATCCAGCAAAGACACTGTGGCAAATCAGCAGCTCTTTTACCTCTACTCACTTTTACCATGCGTTCCTTTCATTTCATTGATTATATTCTGAAGAAATAAAACCCTTGTCTATTGTTAACAGCCTCTATACAGCATCAAAATAGGATGCAGAGACAAAAAATTATTTTTCCTATAAAATTTGGCACATGTGTATTGTGGCCTCTCTTCATATGATAGACATTCTGCTTTTAAAAAACATTTAATTTCACACAATTGTAAATTATTATATTTCATATGTGACAAATAGAAAACCTCTAGCAAATGTAAAGCTGAGTTCAAAGTTACATGAGGAATTTCCTTTATTAGCCCCTACCTTTTTATAGGGGCTAATAAATAATTTTTATAGAGTTTTCTTCTTTCAGTTTCATTTTTCTTGTTTGCTGATCTTTTTACCTTTGGAGTTTTATTTCCTGTAACTTGATCAATTTAACAGTGTCTTTGCTCATATTCTGTGTGGTAAATAAGGGAGTTACATTACATGCCTGCAGAATTTCCACTATCAGTACTTCAGATTTAAGACTGGATATTGATATTGTGCTTTCTTTCACATCTGCTATTAAACAAAGGGCTATATTCCTCCTCTATCTCTGCAATAGACCATGAAAAATATATCTGTCTCAGTTCAAGCAGCTGTAAAGTATTCTGTCATCTACTCTAAAGAAGTTTTGAAGACCTATACTTTGTTTCCCTTGTTGTTTTAGGTTTTATTTTTTAATATTCTTTTTGAAGGTCCTAACTTTTTCATTTCTCTTGCTAAAATTGGGAAATACTATATTTTATGAAATTAAAGTACTGATCTCTTTACTCTCATGACCAGTGACAGGACTCTAGGAAATGACATGAAACTGTTGGGGGAGGTTTAGGTTGGATACCAGGAAAATGTCCTTCACCCAGAGGATGGCTGGACACTGGAAGAGGCTCCCCAGGGCAGTGGTCACAGCACCAGCCTGACAGAGCTCAAGAAACATTTGAACACTGCTCTCAGGCACAGGGTGTGATTCTTGGGTTGTCCTGTGCAGGGCTAGCCACTGGACTGGGTAATCCTTGTTGATCCCTTCAAACTCGGAATATTCTGAGATTCTGTGTGATTCTCTGATTGCAACCACAGTTTAAAAATCTCTCGGAGCTGAACCACTGGTAGATTCTGCATGTTCCAGAAAATTTTACTATTGCCAAAATAGAATTTAAATTTAAGAATTAGGGGATAATAGCAGAGATCATATGAAAAAGATATTTTTCAACGCTCATAGATTTTCCTTTTCTAATTATGACACAGTTGAGGTGGAGAAGATAAGGAATACTGCAGATAATAAATAGAAGAATTCTTTGCTATTCTTTGTTACAGGATGACATTATAAAATGTTTAAAATATTTATACTGTCCTACACAATGTCAGCTTTGCCTGAGAAATCTATGTGGCTCCTTCTGTTACTGACTAACTATTCTGCCTGCAGACCAAAACCTTCCAAAGGTGTTTGAGTTAACTCTGTCCTGGTCCAAGGCAGCCAAAAGGGGAACAGAATGTGTTATGTGTGTTATTATGTAAGCTTTATTGTTTTCCAGGGCAGGTGAGCTAATGAAGATATTATACATGTGAGCCATGATACACAAGTTCCTGTAGAAACTTGTGCTTGACCTCTGTTGTACCTTAGGATTTTAACACATCAGTAACACTGGATTAAATATGAAATTATGAAAGTATCCACAGAGTTTAAAAAGAGTATCACCCATCTTTTGGTTTGCTTTCTTTTCTAGTTGATGGTTTGGGGGTTTTTTGGTGGGTTTTACTTGCTTGAATTTTTCCAATCCTATTTATTATTTTCTCATAGCAGTAATAACAATGTTTGGGAAGTTTGCTCCACAGCACTTTGGCATAGACTGTTCACAGATGTTTTTTCTGGTCATTTTTATCCACTTATGAAACGAGCCACAAGTAAAACAAAAACATTGCAACACTATATACAGTGACAGTCTTACTAGTATATTGAAAGCAAGAGGAACTTCAAATTAGTTCTATGGTAAACTTGTATGTACTTTTCTCTCTCTCAAACTATAATAAAATATTAGTTAACTACTTTTAAAAATGGCATTTTGCTCACATTATATTTGCTACAGTAAACACATCCCAGATGTTAAGGAAAACTGCCATTTTTCAACAGGAGTTCTTTTAAAGCAGCCCATTTTTTGCATTACATAAGGCTTGGGAAATTCAGCAAACTTTGTGAGAGAAAGAGGATATTCCAGATTTGAATCCTGAAATTAACATGCTGATATCTCCAGTTTTATTTAAAAAGAAAAAAAAAAGAGAGGAGACAAAACAAATAATGAAGGCCCCAGGTTATCAATAACAAATTAAATCTTTCTTAGTGAGATCAAACAATGGGAAATAAAAAATTACTCTAGGTAAGAGCACTGTGACACCTCATGCAGTCACATTAACCATCTAGGTACAATTTTGGCTTTGCCCTTGTGAGAGTCACAAAATGGATCAGGGTGGAAAGGACCACAGTGGGTGACCTGGTCCAACCTCCTTGCTAAAACAGGGTCATCCTGGAGCACAGGGCATGGAATTGCATCCAGGTGCTTCCTGGACATCTCTGGGCAGCAAGACTCCACAAACTCTCAGGAAAACCTATTGCAGTGCTAGGTCACTCACACAGTAAGGTTCTTCCTCCCATGCAGATGGAACCTCCTGTGTATCAGTTTCACTCTGGTGTGTTTTGTTGGCCTGGCTCCATCCTCTTGGCACCTGCCCTTTTGATATTTAAGTGCACTGATCAGGCACCAGCTCAGTCACCTCTTCTGTTCCTACAGCCTTTTCTTACAAGAGAGATTCTTCAGACCTTTGATCAACTTAGTAGCCTTCCACTGGATCTGCTCCAAATGCTCTGTGTCTCTCTTGTGCTGTGGAGCCCAGAACTGAATCAACACTAGTGTGTTTTTGGGATTCATCATTGAGGAGATGCACAGGTTTTCAAAAATTCATATTATTTATACAGAGAAGATGGTTTGTAGAAAAATATTCGCATCTAGATATGTTAGTTATTCTATTACTTGTTCTTTAAAATGTCACTCTTTGCTTTGTATCTGCAAACCATAAATGGACATTTTCCAAAACAAGAGCAAAGCTTAGGTATTCATTACTGTTTGTAGCTTTTTGGAGGTCTTTAGGACCAGGAAGAAATCCCAAAAGTGTTGTCAAACACTGGATAACATTTTGAACTTTTGGACAGTTATTAAAGACACATAGTAAAATGGATTTGACCTTACCATTCCATTTGCTAGTGAGTCTTTTGAATTCCTAGGAAAATTAATTTCTAATTTTAAATGAATACATTAAGAATGGAACAGAAATTGGCATTTCTGCTTATGTTAGCTAATCAGAATTTCTAGTTTCTATATCTTTATATCTGCAGACATATCAATTTAAATAAACATTTATTGGAAAAGTTTTTGTTTTATCATTTTTTCTCATTTTATAAATAGATACAAGCTACTGTGCCAGAGTACTAGCACTATCCAACCTGATCTTCAGCTATTCCAAACCCATTTTTATTATACCAAGGTGCAAGTTAAAGGACATAATCCATGTATTAAACATTTGTGCTAGCATAATACTGCAAGGTAAATTGTTATTGATTCATACAAAGGGTAAAGTTGAAAATATTTACATTTAAATTAAAAAAGGGGCTGCTGGAAATCAATAATAACAACCAAGGGATTTATCTTTGGAAATATCCTGGCATTAAAAAAATTATTCAGATTTACAGTTCTTGTGCTTTAGGTATACAGAGCAACCAAGGACAAAATTGATTTCTTTTTTTACATTCCTGTTTCTATTAAATAAACTCAGATAATACTTAACTGTTAAGTATAGTTATCTTAGAATATTTCACACATGCAATATGTGCTAAAGTGTATGATTACATGTCTTTATCTGTCTCTGAAGTTCACTTATGCTGAACAATTTCAGTGTTGTATCTCACTTTTTTGTTGGTAGAAGGTCAATTTTATGTTGTGCCCAATTATTTGGTTAAAAAATGCTCCAGTGATTAGTCAATAGTTAACCAGGTGATGAATAATTGACCAGGTGATGAAATTAAAAATGTGGCTATGCAGAATTCTGCATAGCCACACTTTCAATTAGAAAGTATCTACCTCACACTAGAATCTATCTACCTATACTTATTTTCCCACCTGACTTCCCACCTGTTCTATATGTGAATTATTTTGTGCTTGATTAAAATAAGTCTCATATCCTGTGGGTATAGTACAAAGCACAGAAGTAAGAGACACTAGAGGCTACAGTAGTGACAAGGCACAGAAGGCAAGCAGAGAATTTGTGGATGCCTTCTGAAAATGAAGAGAAACTTTTAGGTGTTGAATTAAAAATATGTTTATTAACATTTATATAATATAAAGATGTAAATCTCTACTAATAGAAATTCATTAAACTAACATCTGAGTAACTCACTACTTTTCCCTCCTCAACTTTATATCACAAATTGAAGCAAAAGGATTTATTGTTTGTTGAGATGATAAAAGGCCAGGTTAGAGATTCTTACTTTCATATGGCTCATGGATGGTGAACTGAAGCACCAATGTGATTCTTGCATTCCTCTCAGAAACCATGGAAGGAAAATAATTTCTAGACTTAAACAAAGTCACCCTCTCTGTCTCTTTTTCCATCTCCCAAACTCTTTCTCCACTGCTTCCCCCAAGTCTCTGAAGAGAGATAATTTTACTGTAGACTCTCTTCTTTCTCCAGTATGTTCTGGATAACTTGTTATCACATAAGTCAACATTTATTATGGAAAAATACAAAGAAGTTTTTTGAAGTCCTGTTTCGAGGTTTGTACAGTGATCCTCCAGAATACCCTTGTGACTAAGGTCCAATGTTGGGATTAAGAAAGTGTCAGATATCTTTCCTTCCACAAGCCAAATATATTGTTATGGAATATAAATTTATTTTAACCTTATTAGTGGTTTCTTATCTAAACATTTATTTTATTTGCTTCTGAATATCTGTTTGCAACCCACAACTTCACAGACTGACATTGTGCAATCTTGTACATTAATGTTTGCAAAGACTTCAGCTGTGGTGGTTTTGGAGGCTTTAGAATAATTTGTTTAATAGATAGGCAGACGAACTATAGGGGATAATTGCCTATAAATTTCTTAGCCTGTAAAGATATGAAGTTAAAAGTTCAGTTTTGAACACACTTGGAAAAATTACCAGGTCTTCCTAGAATGATGTTTTTGCATAAATGAATTTTTGTTTCAGAAAGACTAGGTGACCTGTCCAGAAAAGAATTCCTGTGGGAAACAGGAGAATGGCACAGTGAATATGTATGAGAAGAAGGACAAGTACAGGAATTAAACCAAGCAATGTTATGTAATTATCTAAATAGTTTGACCTGAACATGAGTAGAGGTTTTGATAGAGTTTTTATTTTTTTCAGGGTTTTTTTATCTCTCAATAACAAAGTGTATTTTCTATCAGAAATTTTTGTCCTTATTTTTTTTCTTTCTTCTGCATCTATTTGCAGTTAAGTCACTGTTTCAATGTGTATATGCATCATGTGTCATAAAAGACTAGGTCTTGTCAATCTCCGGTGTGAGTACTGGAAGCAACCCAAAAGAAATTTGCTCTTGTGTAAGATTTCTTCCATAATTTATAATGTATATCGCATTTCTAGTATAAATTTCCCAATAAAATACATGCATAAACTGGGATCTTGTGTCCCTGATAATTTTTGTGCAAATTTGATAATAAGGATGTCATCAGTTTCTCAGTGGCTGATTTAGTAACTACTATTAACTGCCAAAAAGGTATGGCTAAATGAAATAAAATCTTGTACTACACCAGCAATTCTCAGAGTTCTTAGATTTATTTAAAGATAAAAATAAAAATAAATAGTAATAACAGTAATAAAATCTTAAAAGCTTTCATTATCTTCATTTGAAACTGTGAAGAGATTACCTTTGTTGACAGCATTGACAGTTGAGGTCTGATGACTCTTGCTGCAGCATATGAAAGAAAATTACTACTCATCAGGACTGCTTTGTTCTTGTCTCTGTATGACCATGTCTCCAGCAGTCATCACAAGTGAAAGAGTGCCTGTATTTCAGTTACACTCTACTAAGCTAAAGCACTTTACCCTAAACTATTCATTAAGAATATGCTAGATATTTTTACTGCATGGTTATACCACCTACTTTGTTGAAGAGATCACAGATCACAGAATATTGTGATTTGAAAGGGACTGCAAGGATCATCAAGTCCAACTCTAAAGTAAATGGCACATACAGAGATTGAACTCCAGCATCAGTGTTAATAGCACCCTGCTCTAAACAACTGAGCTAACTTCTAGTGAAAGGAAATAAAGATAATGGAAGGAAGCATCTGCAGGTGGATTAGGATTGATCTGCCAGTGATACTTAGAATTTTTCCAGAATTGCCCATCAATATTCTACATTGCTTGGTTATGGAAAAAGATGTGAACCCCCTTACTACATTATCCAGCATAACATACTTTCTCAGTTATTGAGATTTAAACAGAGTGTAATACTGCATTAAATTGCTCTCCCTTACTAGAAAAACACTTTAGGCAGTCTGGGGCAGAATTTAATTGTTTTTGAAGTTCCTCTTTGTTGCAAACTTTCCCTGTGGGGAAGATACTCTGTGTCTGAGGTTTGTTCTCATATTTACCCTGAAAGACACTCTTTCATTTGTAGTTCTGAGCATGACAACTTCCTTAGCACCAGGAACTAGATAAAATTCCCATTAATTTCAAATTTGTATAGATACTCACATTTTACCTTTTCTGTATATTCCACTTTGTGTATTAGTGTCTTGACTATTCTTTAGAATAAATTACTTGACAAATAAATTATTTGGATATACTTTTATAGTATTCTACCATATTACATTTTATTTTAGCTCCACACAATCGACAAATGGTATATCAACGTCACAATAAAAAATTCAGAAGTGGAATCTGTGAAACATGCCATTGGGTTTCACCAGGAGCTTGAATATGATCTTAATCAGCAAAGCTTTAATATCATTAACAGTTTTTCCTATGCTTCAGCTAGTGTTCATGCAGATGAGAACAAATATCAATATCCATCTGTCAAGTGAATGCAGCACATATGGTATCTTAGAACCTTAAAATAAATCAGGTGTGGTTTATAAAATGTGATTCAAACCACTGTAGTGTGCAATAGCATAAGAAGGATAAGGGATTTGCTCACCTTTATTTGCTCTGTAGTGAAAGAAATACCCACAATAAAACCTTGAACTGGATACCTCCTTTTGCAAAAATTGTGTGTATGGAGTTTTCAGCTTTTCAGGAGTGCATCTGTCTGTATTAATCCTAGATCTAATTAATTTCAAATGTTGTGGGAATTTGGCTATGCTAAATCTATGCATATTTTGCCTTGTATTGCATATACAGACACTTAAATAGAAAAGTAGTGGTGTTTATAGACAGTTGCAGCATGCCTATGTCATTTAAGTGTGTGTATATATATATATATATATATATATATATATATATATGACAAACCTCACAAATTATGACATTTTCCTAGCTGATTTCTAAAGCCTGGCTTTAAGAACTTTAAAAAAACTTCATTCCCTTAATGCAAGCAGATGGAAGAGCCCCATATATAGGTAGAGAGAGATTGGGAATTTTCAAGAATTCAGTAGTTTCCATTTGGAATCACAGATTGCAGTTGCATCAAAACTATACTTGTTACCTAGTTTTTTACCATTATCTCCTTTCCATGTGGTAGTTATGCCCTTTTTAGTGGAAACAGGGAAGGTTTGTAGAAAGAGTAAACCAAATGCTCTAGAATGAAAAAAGTGTTATGTTCTCAAGAGAAGTGTAGGGAGTTCATATCAGGGGTGCTGCTGAGTGACTGCCAGGACTCAGAGAGTCCACTGATTATTGCTCACTGCTGTTGTTTCTGGGAGTCAGTGATTCAGCCACGAGTAGTCCAAGCAGCACCAAGAAGGATTACTGATCCCTGGGAGTGGAAGTAAAGGCCTCTGGAACACATTTAGTTTCTTCATCAATCCTCCTAATCAAAGAGAATGATTTTGAAGGGGCCAGTAGGATTTGAAGAATCAACAAATGACCACAGGGCTGTGCCCCAGGCAGGGGTTTGGCTGCTTAGATCGTGGGGCTCACTTTGAGAAGCCTGGTCTACTGGGGACTGATAGGGTCCATCTGTCAGAGAAAGCAGGGGGGTGTATGTGCATTTTTGGTCATAAGCTTGCCAAGCTGGTGATGGAGACTTCAGACTAAAATGAGCAGGGGAGGAGAATTTCAATCCATCCCACTCCTACCAGTTTGATGCAAAGGGTTAGCAAGAGATGGCTGGTGAGGGATAACAGGTCAGCAGGAGAGCACCTGAAGTGCAGAACAAAGGAATTCCAGCTTCTCTGGGCAGTAAGTCAACATCATTGAGGGCTCTAGAAGGTAGAGTAGATAACTGTATTCTGCCCTTTGAGGCCCTTTCTGGACCACTATGTTGAGTTCTGGGTCTTAAGGTTCAAGGAAGACCAACTACTGGAAATGGTTAAGAAGAGGACTGTGAAGATCATTAGGAAACTGGGATATCTCTCTTATGAGGAAAGCTGGGAGAGCAGAGTTTGTTCAGCCTGGAAAAAGGTGACTCGGGATCTTATCAATGCCTAAAGTTATTTTAAGAGTGGATGTCAAGAGGTTGGGGTCAAACAAAGGTGGATGTCAGGAGGATGGGACCAGACTCTTTACGGTGGTCCTAAACAACAGGAGAAGGAGCAAAGGGCACAGACTGGAACACAGAAGGTTCCATCTAAATATGGGGAAAATGTTTCTGCTTTGGGATTGACAGAATCTAGAACAGGCTGCCCAAAGGAGTTTTGGAGTCTTTTTCTCTGGAAATGCTCAAATCCTGTCTGGATGTGATCCTGTGCAATCTGCTTTGGGAGGGACTGTTGTAGCAGAGAGGTTGAACTTGATGATCTCCAGAATACCCTGCCAACAGCAACAACCCCTCTGTGATTCTGTGACCCTTCTTGAGAATAAGTATGCTGGTTTAATAGAAACTTCTCATACACAGATGTTTGAGTTGAGTGGAGAGCCAAAACCTTAGCTGTAAAGAAAGTTATATGAATGTGATATGAAAGTTATATGAGTGCTTTGCAAAATGTCTTCTCTTTGCTAAGAGAGAGAAAAAAAAGAACTGTATCCTGTCTATAAGACAAGTGAATGTCAAACATCTGATTTAGGAAAATCTCACAGAAGATGCATCATGTTTCCTTTTTGCTTTTGGGCATTATGGAAGATTGGGAGACTTCAGAAATTACGTAGAACTGAGACCAAACCTGAGGGACATTATTATATAAAAGTCTGCAGGATTACACATTCACAATTCCTTCAACACATGCTATACAGAGCCTGTCTGTACAACTGAGAGTGATTTTAATAATAAGTTATAACTAGAAGTGTGCTTAAGTTAATATGTATGTACAGTGATGTGAAGAATTAGCTCTGGTATCATATACACAAGGCAAATCTGAATTAAGCAAGCTGTGAAAACTACAGTTGGCTTTCAGTAGTGTAGAGCTCAGAGACAAGTCTGTATGGAATGAATTTTGAAGTAAAGCAAGTAAAATTAAAAAAGATATAATCCAGAACTTGATAATGTTTGTGGGAGCTTATCTTACACAGATAATAGAAGAATTTTCACTCTTTTTCCTTAAACTTTCATCCCTTATCCAATTAAAGGAATTCAAATAGAACTATGATAAAAAGATAGAAAATAAATTTTGGAAGGTTTTAATTTTTTTACTAAGCCTTAAGTAGAATTTCTTCTTATAAAAATATCTCCTTTAATCTGTTGCTTTTATATCAAGCCTCATCTGAAACCATTCTCTAAGCTCTTTAATTAGATTTAACTGAAAACATAGCACATTTATTTTACATTTCTTTTTCAAACTGTGGGTTTGAGACAGTGGACTTACACGCAAAGAACAAATGTAAGATAATAAATTCATCCCTGATGTAGTGTCACTGATTTCAGAAGTAATTCTGGCCCAGTTATTTGAAAATATATTTTACAAAGATTTCATTATCTTATAGTAATTTTTCATTTCACCAGGGAAACCAGACTTGCAAAACATTGAGGAAAAGGAATCAGAAATAATTAAAAGTACATGTGATAGTAATTTCTTCAGTACCCAAAGAGAGTTTAAAAACTACTTTTAGCTTTCTCCAGAAAAAAGGAAAAGGCAATAAAGTGAATAATATATCAAAAGCTAAGGAATAAAATATTTATCATATTTTTTTCTATTCTTTTCTAAAATAATTCATGTCGTCACTATATTGGAGTATTAATTTAGCAGACGTGAAATAGATTGCATTTATCTGAATCACTTCATGAAATTCACTGATACTGTCAAAAACATATGTAAGGTTATTCAGGAAAGTCAGTACGTATTCTCCTATGGAAAATAAAAATTAATTTCAAGCCCAGAACCAATTCAATTCTTATCATTATGTCATGCTAGTTTGTCCCTCTGTGATTTGCAAAGACATTACTCAGAATTCAAGTGTATCGAGGTCTTAAATCATTTAGGATTAGGCCATGGGAGCTCTTGCTCTATCTAGGATGGGACAATGCAGGTTTTCTTGTCTCAGATGTTTCAGAAAATCTGCTTTAAAATTTTCTGATTTCTTAAGAAAACTTGGGCTTTATAGCTGCTTGAGTGAAACTGGAGAAACATTAGGAAAAATGTATTAAACACTGAGTTTTCCTGCATGTGAAGAGAAGTCCCTTGGAGTGCTTTTCATACAATTGGGAACTACAGTCACATGGTGCTATTACAAATTATGTGTTAGGGCATAAAATGATGAGTGGCTAGAACCAGCAAAAAAAAATCTTTGCTAAATGAGGGACAGGGGATGAGGGAGGTGGGGGAAACATGAAAAATATACATTATGCAATTTCTTCACTTGATTTATTTTTATTTGATTTGTTGTTTGAAGTCAGTCCCAGTTCCAAGCCCACCTTTGGCAATTTAATATTAGATTAGAGTTCATAAATGTCAAGCTGTCTTTTCACGTCAGCTTGCTGCAGTATGACTGTATATGCAGGCACTGCTCTCTTTGTTCATTGTGGTCATAAAAAACATTTCTTCGGTAGCTGAAGAATTTATAAATGCCACACTCTGTCCTTTTTTCCTTTTTTTTTTTCTTGCAGTATCATGTTTCCTGTAATTCATTAATAAGTAGAGACTCTGCAAAATATGTGTTTTAACAATCATCTGTTTCTACAATCTGAGACTGACTTTGCTGCAGTGTGCTAGTGTGCAGAAGAGGGAACTGTCAGCAGCAGCTGATTTATAAGAGTGATTTACCTTCTGGAGAGTGTAATTATGTTCATAGTTAAGAATTAATCAGGTGCGAGAATTGTAGAATAATCACACTCTTGACTTTGGAAGGACAAACTAAATGGAGATTGTTACACAGAGTCATCTCAACAGATGGTGATCTCTTTACTCTTTAACAGCTGGAAGACCAGGTTTCCAGGATAGTTGTATTTATTTTTAAAAAGAAAGAAAATGAGCAATCTTACAGTGGTTACCTATCAGCTCACATTGGTGGCAACATATGAGAAAGGTGCAACAAGAATAAAATACATCAGCAACCATGATATTAAATTAAATTATATATAAAATTAGTGGTTTTTAATTTGCCACTATGACATTGGGTATATTTCTGTGATTATAGTAAAGGCTTCTCTCTGTCTCTGCTGACTAAAAGACTTTTCTCTCTTAATAATGAGTGTGATGTCTTTTACATTTCAACCTTCTTGGTATGTGTCTTTTAACAGTTATATTTTATTAAAGCTCATGGCATTTGGATCTTCATTTGAAGACGCCTCACTGTCTAAAAGTCCAAATGCTATGAGATTTTCTCGATAGTTTATGGAGATTCTACAGGAGTTTAAGGGAAGTATATGTTACTTTTTATTCTGTCTGGGCTCACTGCTATCCCTCACAGGTAGAATCTTACCCTAGGCACTGCCAATCAGATTTGTCATGTGCAATCACACTCAGCATGCAGGGGATATTGACTTCCTGAGGCACTTTGTACAGTGAAACTTCTCCCTTAGTTCCAATGAATCTTGACTAAATTTTGTGAGATTCACCACCTCCAGTGAAGGAAAGATGATAATTTTGCTTATTACTTGAGAGGCTGGAGTATTTCAGGAAGCATGCTGTCGAACAAATGTTAGTTACAATTGTTACAGAGATGTCCCATGTTCTCCATGTTATATTTATACCTGGTACATCAAAGTGCAATCTCCTTTGCTAGCCGAATATGAAATATGGTCATGAGCAAACTAACTGTAGAGAAAAACAGTTATGAGCAAATCCTACCAGAATTTTCACCATTTCAAGCAACCACAGTTCCTTGTGTATTGATGATGTGTAGTCCCTAGCAGCCAAGGTCATGGTGTGCTTTTTCTTTCAAAAATAATATAAGATAGTAAGCTATTTAGGAGGACATATTCTGTTTTTTGTACACACAATGAGCTTTCAAATGTGCCTTAATCCAGAGCAGCCATTGGAACCACTGCAACATCAATGATAGACACATTTCATCTTTGCCAAAGGAAAATGTTTTATGATAAAAAAGCTGCAAAAGTTCCAGCATTCAGGCAGGAGAGAGAAAAGATCTAAAAATTCAACACATTGTTTTCCTGTGAGAAGAATCTGACAGCAAAGGTGAAAAGTTACTTTCTAAATCAAACATGCTGTATTGTGTGGGATGAGTTCCATTTGGCTTCCCTGCCTCATTATGCCTCCTTATCCCTACAGCACAGGGATTCTTTTAACAGTGCCTGAAGAGTCACCTTGGGACTTGACAAATTATCCTTCCTGTTATGTCATGTTCTCAAGGAGACTATGCTATGGCATTAATTTTAGTATGAAAAAAAGACCATAATGTCCACACTGGCAAATAAATGGTCCAGTATTTATTTACATATCTCCCAAGTGTTTCTCAAAGGATCCATTCAAGATGAAATTCTGTCTGTCCCAAAGGAGAGAAAGGTGTTTTGTGCCCCATTTGCACAATGAAGGATCTGTGTATTAAGGCACCAGTCTGCATATCATTATGCATAATTATAATTACAGCCCTTCATTTCCCTGTCTCCATGAGTTGCCACCTGCAATAATCTGGATCATGTTTAGCATAAACATAGTCATTTTTAAAGTGTAGGTTTTATCTGAAAAACAAAACTGCACAGAAACCAATGCCCACACAGACTTTTTTTCCCCCAGTCTTTGCAAGCTCTCCTCAGAGTTCTATGATTTGTACATGTCCTAGCTTATCTACATTCACAGCAGAAAGAGTCAATATTCAGTCCAAGAATATCAGACTTCAGAGTTTTGGGGCCTACAGAACTCTCAGGAAGAAGGTATAACTAAGTCATCAATAAGTGAAAATAAGAGTAATTTCAGCCTTACAGACAGTAAGTTTTATACTGTTCAGCAGGTCCATCTAGCTTCAGGTTTCCTTCCACAACACAAGTACATATTGTGCTTGTATTTCTGATGACCCAAACTGACAGCTCCTTTACTTTGTGAACAAGTTCCTGAAACTTACTCATATGAGATACTGAGCATTCAATTAGAGATATAGATCAAATCTCATTCAGGGTTAGTCCATAAATTAGCAAGTTTTCCTCCTCACATGAACTATGCAGTGCTTGTCCACAAATAGGTCCTGAAAATTCATTTGGTCTTAAATCTACTTTCTTCCTAGTTCTGAGGTTTGTCTCCCTGCAACTGCAGTGGCTCATGGCCTCTCATATAGCTTGCCCTGTGTCTCCACCAATAAGAAAATCAACACTCATGTGTAGAAACCTCTAAAATCCCACTGTTGTGGGAACTAGGGCAATGTCTTTTGCACAGCAATTTGGGCAGGAATATGTTATTTAGAGAAAAATACTGTGAAAATGTCGGCTCTAAATAGCACCCCCTATTTCATCATCAATGACTGTGGCTTATCAGCGTTGACTTGAGATTTCAGACTGGGAAATTGTGAAAGATCCACTGGAATTCGTTAGAGTGGGAATTACTGATTAACAGTTTACCTTTATCTTTTATTTTTATGTTAAATTCTATAGGCTCTTTATCAATAAGAATTTATAATATTTGTGTTGAATTAAGAGGATTTTTGCATACCATTAAATATTGGTAGTGATATTGAAAGCTTAGAGCAGGACATTTCTAGCTTTTGGATATTTCTGATTATTCTTTATCTCATGATAATTGTAATAATTAATACTTGGTACATGTTCACTGCTTTAATGCTGTGCAAAGAGCAGTCAATGAATCCTCACAACTTTCTATTTACAAAGTCAAGTTCAAATTTTAAAAATCAAGGAATCATTTGCCTTTGAGAGATATTGTTACACATGATGATAATATGCATGGTGTTTTCAGCATCATCATGCATATTACTACAGGGAATTTTACTTAAAGCAGTGGGAGCTTGAAACATCCCTTCCCAACTCCAGAGAGTCCTACAGTGTAATAGAAAGGAAGGGAAGATGTGAAAGTACTATAGGTGAAGTGGATGGACCTACTAAAAAGGGATCACACAGGATTTTCCTCATTTGGAAAAGTCTGTGAGTAAAATGCTTTCTTTTCATATTCTTCCTTTCCTACAATGTATAAATATAACAGAAAGTCAACATAAAGCTAATAATATTTGCTTTGTTCTCACAGCATTCTCATTGTGCAAATAAATAGAAAAGAAGAGAGATAAGACATACGAGTCGTTAGAGAAAGACAGCTTTGCAAAATTTCAGCAGCTGCATTGAAAGCCATCCACTTCATGCTCTAAAGCATAAAGCATTTCCCTTTTCCTTCCCCTGTGTAAAACCCACTGGATGGGTCTGTTTCTTTTTAACGTAGGTATGGCACCCATATAGTGCTATCCCTCTGGTTTTAAATTTCCTATTTCAAATAGCTTTATTAATCTCTCAGCTGGTTCCCTACAGATGCTGACTGAGCTTGCTAAAACAGCTCTGCTGGACACTGTAAACTCACTTTTTACTCCACCAGTTTTATTAAACAAAAAGGGGAACGGGGGAGAAAAAAGAAAGGTTGTGCATCTCCAGATTTAGCAAATACTTCAAGAAAGATGTGAAATATTTTCAAGGTTATTTTTAAAAATTTTCTAGGAAAAAAAATATGCAAAGTGTCTCATTCCCAAGAAGAAAGTCCACTAGAAAATCAACATAAAGTATAGTCCTTTAAAAAACTATCCAGCTGATTATATGCTGAATGTATGCGCTTTATTTTTCACAGTTCTTCCTTAGGGACATGACTAATTTTTAAGAATTTCAGACTTATAATCTTGTCAATTGCTTTTCCTTGCTATTTCAGCATTGCTGGGGTGTTACCTGTGTTTTGTTTGTTTTCCAAGGTAGTTTTATGGTCCTAACTTGTGTCAGAATGATGATGTTTGATAGATTATTCAGATTGCTTACCCAAGAAAAGAAGCAGTGTACACCTGTGTCTATTTAAAGTGACTTTTCAGTCTGTAAGTGGACAGAGTGAAAAGTGAAAAAGGAGCAAATTGACATGGCAATGGAGTGCTAAGTGCTCATTGCTGTGCATGGGTTATGTGAGGCTTTCTTCAAGTCTTGAATTCTGAAATGATTGATCAGACATGTTTTTTTCTGTCATTAGGGAAACAGGCCACTCAGTTTCTAGCCATGGGAAGAGATAAATTTTATTAAGAAATTAATTTATGCATCAGAATTTGACTAAATCATTTGGCTAGAAATCAGAACAAAGATCCATTATTTAAGACAGGAGAGAACTGCAATCACTGTACTGAGGTGATTCCCACTGAGGGCAAAGTTTTTTTATTAAACAAACTTTATATTTCTTTTTGTTCTGCAAAATTCATGGTGAAATTAACTTATATCCATTTCACAATGTTTTAACCCTGCTGATGAATGACCCTGTGAATATAACAAAGAGGAGGAGGATACAGAGGAGGATACAGGACATGGCTAGCATTCTATTAGTAAATGTTACTCATAACATAATGTGAGAGAAGTTGGGATAGGTTGTGCTCTGTCATACATTACTAAGTTCCAGCCTTTTCTGTGTGTATAATAAAGTTTGTGGCATCATATTTAATGTAGAGGATATTCATAAAAACTTAAAGACATACTACTGGATCAGTCTTCTATCTTCAGGCAGCTTTGTAACAGTATCAGAAACAGAGCTAGGCAACACATGATGTTGCCCAAATATTTAGCTTCAACTTGTTAAATAGACCATAGAATCTTTACTGTAATCATATTTCTTATTAGCCTAAATGTAAGTTGCTGCTAGATTCATAGAAAAACATGCAAAGTAGACTTAGAACACAGCACGTTTGGTACTCCATATTATTATGACGGGCTTCCATGTTTAAAATTTATTTAACACGTTAATCTAAATCTTAAAGGAAATTGAACTTGACCTCCAGTTCCTTAGAAGGCAGCTTCAGTCCTACCTACCTGTTTAGGTTGGTCTGCAGGGAGGGGTGAGGAAGCAAGGGGAGGAGAAATGCTGTTATATACACTGAAAGCTTACTGGGAATCATTGCTGACAGGTCTTTAAGGTACTTCCATACTTAGGGCAGTCCATTTGTTTCAGAAGGACACCAGCAGGACAGAAATTTTATTAACTGGTCCTGATGCTACAGGATATTTGTCATTTATCTCTTGTGGTTCTGCTACCCATTTCTTCTTGGGCATTACCTGTAGCAACTGAAATTTAATATACTGTGTGGACATTACTACAGAAACATAATTACTTTTGGAATTAGGTGTATTTCTCAGGGGCTAGAAATAATGACAGAAAAATATATTTTTATACTAATACATTTGCATAGACATTTTATTTGGTTTATTTTTAAAAATTAAATATACAAAATTAAAAAAGACAAACCCTTTTTAAATATATAATAAAAATTCAACGGAATAAAAATTGTGCTTACTTTGTTTGAATGTGTTATTGTTTTTATGTCATAAAATAAAAAATTATAATTACATGTGTTTATTTTTAAGATAAGGAAAATCAAATTATAAATTTGGGTGCCTCTATAACTCAAGGAATGAGACACCAGCAGTTATGTAAGTACTCCTGATATTAACTCTATGACAAACATACCGTTTACATTTATTGCCAGAAAAGAATCCTCATAAATTTTGCATGTCTTTATATCAACACAAATGTATATTCATGTAAACTTTAGCTGATAATTTTCATTAAAGATTTAAAGATTAATGTTTTGAAATGTTTACAAATCCAACACCAAGACCAGTCTGTGAAATCCTGTGGTGACTCCGTGCAATAACTATTGAAGGTGCCTGTGCTAATCCCATTAATTTAAACTGACATCAAAGGGATAGCCATATATTTTTTGTGAATCAAGGGAAGGAACTATGGAGCTTCTCACTAAAGGAAACAAAATATGCCTTTTTGGCCCAGAAAGTGAAGCAAGCATGGCACAATACAGGCTCTTCTGGTTTTGCTGCTGCTAAAGACATGGACTGCCAGGACCCACACAGCCTGGTGAGATTTGCCTAGGTGGTGACCTCACTCACTTTCCCTTTTTTCTGAAACAAATGCATGAGCTGAATCTTGGACCTGTGAGACTGTCAGCAGAAGCTGCCTACATCAAAAATGAACTGAAGCATTTGTAGAAGGCATTTGTAGATTTCAGTGTGAAATGAAGATGACTAGAACTGGAAGTCTCATGATATTTCATGTGTGAATACTGCTGATGTTCAGAAAGTTCCCTCTTTCTTTATTGCTTGCTTGATCAGTTCTTGGTTCTTAACCTTTTTTACTCTGTGCTATTACACTGTCACTTCTGGGTGACACAAAAAGCAACACTAAATTTACAGCAATATTAGATTAAGTAGCAGAGGAGTATTTGGAAGTTCTTTGATAAAAGATATTTTATTTGTTCCTAAGGAAATCTACTTTGTCTTGAATCATAACATTGAAATTGTCCATCATGCTTATGTCAATCTTAACTTAAAAAAAACATTCTTTCCATAATGCAACCAAGGGAAGAGGAAAACTTGAAAATAATTCTACATATATTGCAGACAATTTCAAAATAATTAAATGAGTCTTTGCTTAAAGTAAGATCTAAGTGCTTGCAAAATTGTCATGTTTTTGAAGAAATGTATCAATGTTGATGAACTGACTTGGAGTAAATAGCAGTCTTAAATGATGGTTCATAACACTAGCCTTCTGCATTGTATATTGGCTGGCTATGGACAAGAAATAGTAAGAAATTAATGAATTTCATTTCATTCAGATTAGATAGATTCTGCCTCCAACAGAGATTGAATCTTTCAAGAACAGCAAATTCTTTAGGCTTATTAAATTTTGTTCAGTCCAGCTACATCATATTTCATGTGTTTTAAAAAATAATTTATATGAAAGTATTTAACTTTTGTTGTTAATGAAAAATCAGTTTTTTAGTAAAAATAATGATTTGGCCAAATACAGGAAACGTACTGAGTCATTGATTTGAAATAATTATGCTGAGATGTATGCACACTAAAGCAGGAAAATTACTTCTTTTTTTCTCACAAATGGAATTAGCACATTCCTTTAATCCTTAGTCCTTAGGTATGGAATATTATGTTCTCTTTGTTGTCATTTCAAAGAAATCACTTTAATCTCTCATATGCAGATTAGGCAAAGGAAAGGGTGAATTCACTGAGCAGGAATCAAAATCTTGTTATTAAGATGAGAGCATTAGCAAGATGTAAATAGAAGAACTCATAAACAAATATAAATACACAAAGGGCTTAGATGTGATGAAATATTGTCAGGAAAGCTTAGGAAATTCAGAAAAATAATGTAATGAACATTTCTTATATTTTATTGGAAGAAATTTAAGAACATCGGATTTGTTGTTTCAATCTTCTTGATGTGACAAAAAAGTCATGAGCTGCTATGTAATTTTTTGTGGGTTTTTATAATTCAAAAACAGAGGTAAAAAAATTAGGAAGTACATCCTATCTGAGAGCTGTAATATGGGATAATGGATTAAAACTGGTGTATCCTGTGAGGAATATTTTCTGTGCTGACACATATTGCATATGTAATTATCACACAATGATCAGGAAGGTATATCTGAGTATTGAAGGACAACAGAACCTTATCCATATCACCTTTTACAGGCAATCTCTAACAGGAAAAAGTATTGAGATATAACTAGGTAATTTTGCTGTATGTTTGCAAGAACAAACATGAAAAATTCAGGAAGCCAGTATTTCTGTTCTTACTAAGATTAAATTGAGTGTTACATTCTCCATAAGGGTGGAATATTGGTCCCATTAACTCATGATACTGTGATTTTTTTGACACATTAGTCTGAATTCAACAATTGTGTACATCAGGAATAATTTCAATATTCTTCAAAGAATGTGTTATGTTTCAGACTGAGTAATAGTATCAGAAGACCTATAATTCAAAATGTACCAGACAACAGCCCCTTACTACATTATTATTATTCAAATAATAATTCATTGAAATCAAATACAAAAATGCAGTTAATAAACATCAGCATATGCAAGGTACTGACAAATGCAAACTAGTACTTGATCCTTCTTGGAAAATGGATGGAACACACAAATCTCGTAAGCAATACAGTATTTAAAACATGTATTTTAGTTTTCTTCCGGATGGAGGCTATTATCTGGAAAGGCATAAAAAGAACTCCAAGGTGTGATTCATGAAAATTTGGCAAGATGTGATAAAAAAGCTGGAGCTGGAAGGGCTGAAACCCTTTATAAGATCTAAAAAAGAATTTAAGATAGAAGTATATTTCTACTTAGATGTTAATCTAAGGTTAAGTAAAACTAAGGCATCAAATAGAAAGGAAACTAAAGAAGAAGATATAAAGTTGAGAGATAAGATTTAATCTCCTTTAGGCTCTGAAGAAAAAGTCTTAGACTAAATTTTAAATATCTCTGAGTGCCACGATAGAACTAATTAGGATGATACAGTCCTATCTCGGTAAAACGGAATAGAAATGAATTAAATCTCCAGTGTACATAACTTTATAATCCTGCTTTCACATACCTTAAATGCACTAAAAGGTTTCAAGGTTTAATCCCAGCCAGCACCTCAGCCCCACAGAGCTGCTCACTCACTCTCCCATGGTGGGAGTGTGGCAGAGAAACAGCAGGGTAAAAGTGACAAACTTGTGGGTTGAGATAAAGACATATTAATAGGGAAAGAAAAGACAGATATGCAAGAACAGCAAAACAAGGAATCCACTCACCACTTCTCATGAGCAGGCAGGTGGTCAGCCACCCCAATCATGTGTAGCAGTTACTTGGGAAGTCAAACACCATTACCCTGAACACCCTCACTCCCTTTGTCTTCTCCCAGCTTTACATACTGAGCATGGTGACATATTTTGTGGGATATCAGTTTTGTAACTTGGGGTCAGCTGTCCCAACTGCATCCCCTCCCAGTTCCTTGGGTACACCAAGCCTGCCAACTGGTAGGTGGTGTGAAAAGCTCAAAAGGCATTGACACTGTTTGAGAGCTGCTCTGCAAAAACAAAGATATCCCTATCAACACTGTTTTCAGCACAAATCCAAAACTTAGATGCATACTAGCTACTGCAAAGGAAATTACCCCGGCCAAACCCAGTGCAAATACAAACCAAGAAAAGAAATTATTACCAGGCTGGAGTACAGTATAGACTAAGAAGGTTGTCACAGGGTTCATTTAATGTTTATTTAATGTCTTTAATGGCCTACAGTTGTTTTCTTAGCTTGTCTACAAGGTACAAGAAGAAATACAAGCAAAAAAGGTGTTCTAGTATACATAGATATTTGTTCTATTTATTTATTAACTCTCTATTTTTTTCTGTCTGATATTTACCATTATAACTGACTTGAAAAGACTTTTAGTTTGAAATGTTTCATGTTCCTGGAATTTAGTAGCATTTTTTTCTCCTTTCCCCTTCTGTCATACCAAAATAACTAATTTTGGAAAATGCCTGATGAATGTTCATCAAAAAACATGCACATGAAAAAAGATTATGAAATTGCAAGTTGAAAAGGATTTTACTGCTGGAATATTCCTCTATTTCTTAACTCTTGTGTCTAAGGGCAACAGTTTTCATGAAAAGCAAACAAACTGAAAAGTTTCAGGTTGTTCCCACGGGATTTCAGTCTGCTTTATTTGGAAAAAAAAATGAGGAGTGCCTGCTTTAAGATTTATAAAAATGTGATTCACAAGGAAAACAGTCCACTCATTTTGTTCTAAAATGCAATGTAAGTAAATTTAGCTATGTAAATTAAGAATTCTTCATAACAAAATATTGTTCATAGACCCTCCTGAGCACATAGGAGTCCTCAAGATGCCAACATGAGAAGTTCATTATGCTACCCATCAAAAAATTATTTACTTTCAAAGTATTATTTCTTGAGGTAAATCTCTGTGCCTATATGCTATTGGCTCCCAAGAAAAGCAATACACTGAGATAGCAATGAGAATAATTGGAATTTTTTATTTAATTAGATTTATAGATGAATTTATGCTTTATTGTTACTCTTACTTTACAAATAACAGTAACAGCAACAAAAAGCAGTTTTTAGTTCCTTTTAAAAAACTTTTGTATATAGAAAAAAGATTACAAATATTGAATTACAATAATGTTCATAAGGACTTTGAGGATGGTTATGTATTCACCATCTAACTTAGTAAACAAGCAGTTACTGGAGATTAAAGTAGTCTGCTCCTGAATTTCATATAAGGAGTGTAGTAATGCCAAGACATTGGTCAAGAAATGTGATCACAAGATTAAAAAATGCAAGCCTGTACTGAGTAAGGGATTTAAGCCAAAGCATGGAATCAGACATAGAGATGCAGCTTCAAACAAGTTGCTAACTATCTCTCAAGAGTATCTAAAAGGCTTAAATGTAAGATAGTTCATGGGCTGTGTTTTATCTCCTAGTGGGCTTGAACAGGATAGCAAATCATTAGCCTTCAAAGTGATTGATTTTTGGCCCCACTGGCTGAAGTCAGGTGAACTTAAACTTTACTGATGATAAATCATAGAATATCCTGAGTTACAAAGGACTCCCAAGGATCATCAAGACCAACTGCTGGCTCTGCACAGAGCAAACCCAAAAATCACACCACGTGCCTGAGAGAATTTTCCAAATTCTTCTTGAGTTCTGTCAGGCTGGTGCTGTGACCACTGCCCTAGAGAGGCTCTTCCAGTGCCCAATCAGCCTATGGGTAAAAAACCTTTTTCTACCATCCAATCTAAACCTCCCCTGACACAACTTCATACCATTCCCTCAGTCCTGTCACTGTCATCACAAAGAAGAGATCAGTGTTTGTCCCTCCCCTTCCCTCATGAGGAGGTTGTAACTGCAGTGAGGTCAGCCCTCAGTGTCCTCTTCTCCAGACTGAACAGAAGTCACACCTCATAAGGCTTCACCTCAAGGCTCTTGATCATCTTTATAGCCCTCCTTTGGATGCTGTCTAACAGCTTAATGTCCTTTTTATGTTCTGGTGGTCAATACTGTGCATGGGATTTAAGGTAAGGCGATACTTCTAAAGGCTCGGAGTAGAGTGGGGCAATCACCTCCCCCAGCTGTTGGGTGATGCTGTGTCTGATGCAGTCCAGGACAGGGTTGGCTGCCTGGGGCTACTTGCTGCATTTCTGGCTGCCAGTCACCACTGACTCATATCCAGCTTGCTATCAGCTAGGACTCCCAGGTCGCTTTCCTCAGCACTTCTCTCCAGCCTGTCATTCCCCAGTCTGAACACACCTGAACATCCTGAACATACCTGAACATCCTGAACATCATGAACATACCTGAACATCCAGGATTGCTCCATCACAAAATCCAGCACTCACCCTTGTTAAACTTCCTGCATCTGGTAAAGATAAAGATGGCTTATTCACAAAATCTTTTAAACAACATTTGAAAGTACTATTGTTAAAATCCATATTTTGTCAGGCAAAAGTATGTGGCATATTTATGTAGCTCACTGTATACATTCAGATTTTTCAATTATTTAAGAAAAATAATATGTTTCTAACCATGAGGTTTGATAGGTAATTCATTCAACATAAAGCACATTATGTGGAATATAACAATATGACAGTATCAACTTTTACCTGCAACCTTACAAAATGGTACATTCAAAAAAAGGTGAAATGTTATTGCATCCTGTTGGTTCCTGAAAGCAACCAGACCAAATAATGACTTTTCATTTTCAGTGTTAAGCAATTGCAATAATTCTGCTTCAGACGCAGTTAGCAATTTGGTTTTCACCAATGGTGTTAAAAAAAAAAATCTAATAAAGAATAGTAAAGGGCAGTTTGCTAAAGAAAAAGAGGCAAAGTTCCCTAAGGACAAAGAAAAAGAGATACTGAGAAAAAAGGAGCAGAAATGGTAAGCTAACAATGAGTACATTCACGTATTAATGATGCTGAGTGTAACCATAGGGTACTGAAGGAATAATAATAACTAAATATTTAGTTGCTACAGTTACTCTCCTTGATCTTTCCATGAACCTCCCAAAGTGACAGCAGTGAGCACGGCTGTGGATCAGGGCCAAGTTTGCACTTTTGCCCGTGGACCATAATTAAAATAGATTTATGAATGAGGAAATGCCTGCAGAAAGAGATCAGTCTTGCAACATTTCCCAGGGGTCATTAGATTTTTTGAAGACTAAACTGTAGTTTAAATCTACCCACTTATTGTGGATTCTTCCCTTTACAGCATATTTTTTACTGTAAAAAAGGCAGCTGAGTCTGCATTCCAGTGAGATTCAGGGACGCTATTACTCATACTCATAGTTTGGTCTATAATAGCTTTGATTATATGGGCATCATTGTTTTCAGTGGCACAGAGACTCTAATCGCCTTGCTTGCAGAATGCAAACTGTTTTCTTTTATGAATCCATGGAAACAAAAGCTGTATATAGAAAGGATTATTATGAATTTTAGATTTACCCTAATGGGTTCTCTCTTGACTTTTTCTGAGAAGATTCTTGTAATTTCTACCTACCATTGGTTACATAATTTCAGCTGGATTTCATTGCCTCTTTCTGAATTACCGTGAAAAGCCATTTTATACTTTTAATGAAAGGGTATATTTTTTCACCCCAAATATACTTGTACCTCATATTGCAAACTGAATTACTGAGATGAAGTGAAAGAACAATTTTTTCACATCTTTAATACTTCATGTTAATGTTCAAAAGAGAAAAAGGACAGACAGGTAGAAACAGCAAATTACAGCCCAAGAGTAACACTGAGTACACAGATGAGGCTTGTTTATTTTTTATAATGACATCAACTTCTAGCGCTTCTTTCCAATTCTGTGTCTATTTGATTGGAAACAGACAATGCATTCTCACTCTTATTAACTCCTGCTCTCTTCTTGTAGAGAAATATTACATCCTTGTTAAAAAAAAATTCTGTGTTTGTACTTGTGCATGTTTTGTTTTTCAGCAAACATTTATCACCTCTCTGATTGCACAATTTCTTTGTTTTATGATTTGTTCTGTTATAAAGGAAATACCAGGAGAATACATTTGTAAAATGTGAGTGCTTCATAAATGAATACTCTACAGGACTATATCTTGATTTTTCATGAATCTGCATAGTTCCATGGATTTTTATGACCAAATAAATGCCTTCTAGGAGCTGGCTGTTATGTACATTGATCATTCCCAAAGCAAATAATGATGAAGACAAAGTCATTTTAGATATCACAGTCTAAGTTTTAACTACAATAAGTTTTTTATGAAGGCACATGGAAAGAAATTTTCTTTCCTCTGTGCATTCCCTTCTTTCTGAAGTTAATTTAAATAAGACAAGTCTCTCCAGTGCAATAGTCCCACATGGAGACTGGTTGTGAATAAGAAATTCTCTTCAACTTGTTTCACTGATGGCTTCCACCACTGCAAACATTTTTATTGAAAGAATTGTCAGCTAGTTAGATTTTTGATTATTTTTCCCTGACAGATCAGTGGAAGAAACAATAGCCTGAAGGAGAGTAAGATCTAAGAATTACTGAATTTTATTACTTATTGTGAATAGACAGCTGTCTGGCAGATGCAACTTAATACAAGGACATAATATATTCTAAGCTAGATAGGATATCTGGAGTTCATTATAACATATGCTGAGCAGTCATAAAAGCCAAACCAAGTCATGGTGAGCACGCATTGGTGATGAGCATTAATAGTATTGTTATTGGATAAAATATTCTGCCACCACCAATGGTAGAATTACTACTGCTACTCCCCCATAAAAACATGGAGTTTCAAGGCCATTGTCTAACACAACATCTCAGAGTGAACTTCAAAAATTAATCTGACGTAATTTCCTTTTGATTTTATTTCTTAAAGTACATTTTTTCAAAGTAAAAGAAAAAGAAGTTGGGAATTAGAAATTTTGCAGGCATTCTACCTTGTTTCTAACTCTGGGAAAACAGAGTTCAAATAACGAGCTCAGTGAGATTACAGAATGATACAGTGGCTCAAGGATTCCAGTTCTTTAGAACACTCTCCTTAAATTCATTAAAAATGAATTCAAGTTGTGCAGTGGATGGTGCTACATCAGGATTAAACATTTTCATGTTTTGCATACTTTTTTCAAATACATCTCTACTTGTTCATAGAGTTGAATGTGTGAACATATATATACTTCTTATTACTTATCTTAGTTTCTGGTTTCCTTTTGACATCAGAAGATGCTGTCCATCACAGGGACATATACAGAAACCAAAAATGTGGATATTCCCTACGTGGTCAGCTCAAACCACCACATTGCTACCACACTTCCTGCCTCACACATTTTCTCTGCTGCAGCATGGGTCTTCTCCATGCCCTATAAGTCTTCAGGAACAGGCTTCTTCTGAAAAGATTTAGTGTTAATCCCCAACAGGACACAGGTTTTGTCAGAATATCTTCTCCTACATAGCCTTCTCTCTGCAGGCTGCCTTTTCTCTCAGGAGACAATTATAATTTGGGTTTTCCATGGGATGTAATTTCTTTCAGGTATTGCCTCTTGTTGCAGCACAGGGTTGTCCACTGGATGCAGAGGGACAACATGCTTCACCACTCTATTCTCTACAGACTGCAGTGAAGTCGCTGTCTGATGTTTGTAGCTTCTTCACTCCTCTCCCCATCCCTTACTGACCTTGTTGTATTACAGGGCTCTTCCTCCCACATTTTGCTCACAGATACACAGAATGACTCCAGTTGGAAAAGACCAGAGTGGGTCATCTGATCCAAACTCCATATTCAAGCAGGGTCATCCTACAGAACACTGCAGAGCTTTTTCTCAAATGATTCTTGAATTTCTTAGGTGAGGGATACTCCAGAAAATCTCCGGGCAATCCGTTCCAGTGCTTGGTCACCCACATAGTAAAAAAGTTCTTCCTCAAATTCAGATGGAACTTCCTGTGCATCAGTTTTTGCCTGTTGTCTTCCTATTGCTTGGCATCGCCGAGAAGAGCCTGGATCCAGCTTCTTGACGCCCTCCCTTCAAAAACACACACACAGTGATAAGGTTGCCTCTCATTTTATCTTCTTGTGGTTGAACAGGCTCAATTCTCTGAGCCTTGAGAGATGTTCCAGTCCCTATATCACCTTTGACAACCCCATTGCACTTATTCTAGGAGCTGCATGTACTGAGAAACCCAGAACTGGACACAGCACTCCAGATGTGGCCTTACCAGCGGCTGGACCACCTCCCTCAACCTGCTGGCAATGTTCTTCCCAATGCACCCTGGAATAACATTGGCCTTCTTGGCCTTCAGGACACACTGCTGGCTCAGGGACAGTTTGTTGTCCACCAGGACCCCCAGGTCCTTCTCCACAGAGCTGCTTTCCAGAAGGTCAGCCACAAGCCTGTGCTGGTGCCTGGGGTTATTCTTCCCCAGGTGCAGGACCCTGCACCTGCCTTTGCTGAATTTCAGAAAGTTCTCTACCCATCTCTCCAAGCTGCCAAAGTCCTTCTGCAGGGCTGCACAGCCCTCTGGGGTATTGACCACTCCTCCCAGATTGGTGTCACCGGTGAACTTGCTGGGGAGGGATCTGCACCTTCATCCAAGGCACTGATGAATAAATTAAACAATACTGGGCCCAATATTGAGCACTGGGGGACACTGCTAGTTACAAGCTTCCAACTAGAGCCTGTGCCTCTGATTGTAATGGGATCTGCTGTTCAGGCAGTTCTCAATCCACCTCACTGTCCACTCATCAAAAACATATTTCCTGAGTTTGCCTCAGTGGAGGTCCTGATATACTCCTGTGTCTCACAGGTGCATTTTTTACCTTTTGTACTGGCGAGCCTGGGGCTATTTTGGGGCTGGCTGGAGCCAGCTATGTCCAACATAAACTTCAGTCTCTTCTCATAGGGGCCACTTCACTAACAAAACTTTGCAAGGTAAAGCAAATATAGTAATATAGAAAGCTAGCTGTGTGGGTCTTACAGTCATATATTTATATAAATTTGTCTGTTAAAGCCATAGTCTATTCACCTTACCTCTGGCATAGTTTTGTCAAGAGTTATAGTTGGAATCAAAATAAGATGCATCTCTTAATTGTTAGAAAGGTCTTATAAATTCATATTTCATAATAAATCATGAAACCAAAGATTTAAAATATTTTACATACTTGTAAGAAAAGTCTTTTTTTTTTTTTAACCTAGGTTCTTGCCCATAAAATGCATGGACTATATTATTACAGAGAAAGTAGACATGGATTTGCAAAGCATCAGTGCTACAGAACAAAAATGGTCATTTAAGAAGAGAACAGATGGTCCAAATCAGCAGGAAAGCATTTGGAGATCTTGTCCTGACACATAATTTTATAAGTTTCTGTCTAATTATCAAGATACTGATATTGAGCAATGCAATGGCTGAAAAGCTGAAGGTGATTCTAAGCTTCATTCCATAAAAGATGACTCTGAGGCTAAAGAGTGCTTGAGACTGCTGAATGTCTGATGCCAGTGCCTGAAATATGATGCTGTCATTCAGGCATCTGCTCAAAGCCGTTCAGGCAAGAAGTGAGATGACCAAATAAAAGCACCCAAGAGGTGAAAATCATCTGTGTATTTCTGTTGTAGAGTATGAAATTTATCATGCCACATGGGAAATCTTAATAGAGCAAAGCATATAGTGTCTCTCCTGTTATCAAGCATACTGTGACTGACTGCTATCAAGGAATATGATTTATAGCTTTGTAGAGAATTTATGAAACTACCTGGACTCTGAACCAGCTCATCCTTATCTGAATACATTGAAGACTTGGTCTTGGGAAAGTAGCTGCCATATGAGCTCAGGAAATTCACTAAGATGAGGATTAGCTTTGATAAATGACTGTACAGGAGCATACAGAATTTAACAAGGTATGGAGGAGGCAAGGAGAAAAGCAAAAACTATAGCTGCTCATTCTTTGGCCATGCACTATAAGCACAGGGGACCACAGCTCATTTCAGCAGCAGTGATTGCATTTAATATCCTTTTTCTGGCACGGAATAGAAACAGGTGTCTGCACTGACCTCTCTGTAATTTTAGTCACAAGGTATTTGCTTGCTTTTGAAATACAGTGGTTATATTAAGAATTTACTTTTGTTTCTGAGATGATGCAGTGGTGCAATCTATCCAGATAAAGCCTCCTCTCTGAATCAGACTTAGTTAATTTCCAGCATTGCAATATGTTGGAGAAATACTTAATTAAGAATCTTACTCTAACTAATTGTGTCAAATCCAGTACTTTTTTCCCTTGTTGCCCTCCTCAGTAAAAATGGAAAACCGAGGAGAAAGAAACATAATTAAGAAAAATAGAAGCAGTAATATATGATGCTTTGTTTTACTAAGATGCAAGACATGTAAAAAGAATTAACCTATGAGTGGAAGAAACAGGCAGAAAAAGTAGGTGTATTTATACAGTTGAGAAGGTATGCCCACCATTTGTTTAAAGGATTTGTAACCTTTATGGATCTAAATCTTCCTGGCTACCCAAGACACATCTGTTGCTTAGATAGTTTTTGCATGTTGTTTTTCTTTCCCTCTCTGTCTCCCTTCAAGTTTGGATATTGTGTACCTTCCATGACATATTACTTTTTAAAATGTTGGGAAATATTATGCTAAATGAATAATTCTTCAGCCCCTATCTAGACATTGTATGTCTCCAAACAATTTTCCCTTTTATTCCTCCAGCTGCCCTGTGTAACAAATACAACCTATGTAACAAATACAAAGGAGGTTTAAGATGTTGGCTTTTATTGGAACAAAAAAAGTCAAGGATGACCACCAAGCATCTAGTTTATTTCGTTGCAGGTACTTGAATCTGGGAGACAGGAACAAAAAAGAAGCATTTCCACAGTAAACTATGATCCCGTTATACAGAAACAATGACATACAGGAGAAATCAAAATCTACATGGAACATCTGTTCAGTGCATTCATATTATTTTCATTCTTCTTTTTCAAAATATTGTACTAATCAGAATTTTCACTGGTTGAGAAATTTTCACAGATAATAATGAGCTTGATTTCAAGAGCTAGTAAGTTCAAGACACAACAGAACCTTGCCCCTGTGGCCTCTGTGCATATTTATTCACCACCAAGCTATTTATCTGGCAATTCAAAATTGAGCATTCACAATGCACTGTTCAGAAATGACCTGATTATTGCAAAAGTTTTGATAGGAATACTCAGGGTGATTCCAATTGAAAAGTCAAAAGCTTCTTGCAGAACCGTTGAGGACTGAAAAGGAAAAATCCAATATGTGTTTACTCTCTGCTTTTGTGCTTTGCACACAAGCACTCTCACACCCAAATTCTCCAGTCGGTTTTTGCATAAGATGTAAGAATGCCTCCCAGGTTACTGGTAGCATTCCACCTGTTGTGCACCAAAGGCTGAAAACTCTGGCTTTTTGATCTCCTTCTGGACATCCACGTGCAGCATGTGCACTGTTGACTCTTCTGGTGGGGTTCTATAAGTTTGTCTTACAGAAGGCCCAACACGGACAATTACAGAACTTGGCCCACTTGTTCATTACCCTCTCCACCCTCCACAAGCTTCCAGGCATGGCATACTTTAAAGCATATAGCAAACCAAGATGAGCAGGCTTCTCACTATGAGATGACAGTCAAATTTCCAGGATTCACAGGAAGCTGGAGACTGTTATCTGGGTCATGACTTTTATGAAGAGTGTCTGCCGCAGGAAGACAGGAAGGTGACTTCTATGAAACATGCTGCAGTTCACATCTGCCTTCACTTATATTAACTTGGAATGAAATTAAAGGCATGAAGCTGGTGATTTCCAGTCTCTTTTAACAAAGACTACGTGCCTTTAATGTTGTATTTAAAAAAAAAAAAGAAAAAGTCCATTTAATTGACTATCTGGAAAAAATTGCAGTATCTGAATTTAAAGTTTATCTGAGATGCTGTGGAGAACAAATCGCCCTGGTTTTGCTTTTATTGATGTCAAATCACTTTTGAGCAGATTAGAGGAACTAATTCAGAACACAGCCTGTTTTTGTGTTCTTAATCTCTCTTCGGATACTTTGCTTAATGCTTTAGTCTGCATGTGCGTATAGTCTTACTAGACTCCAACAGATGGCCTGTATCAAAGTTTTTCCTGAAAGAACTGTGACTAATGTGAGCTGTCCTCATTAATCAAATGTGTTCTGTGTGGAAATAGTCTCTAGCTGTGAATGGAGTGATTTCAAAAGGCCTGAGTTAGAAAGGACACGACTGGTAATACACAAATCCACAAACAAAGGCAGAGTATTGTAAGAATCTATGTTTTGGGATTGTTCATAAGGTATGCTCTGTACTCACAGTTTCTTACAAAGACCTATAAAGTTCATTGTCTTATATCAATGAATGCTTTTTGGCTTAGGTCTTTCAAAAACAAAATAGTTTTGTTTGATTTAGTTTCTTCTTTTAGAAATATTCCTGCTCTTAATATGATACACTTTGGGCAGACTCTTAACCTTCAAAGTATAAAGGTTATGGATAAGAAAATGGCATTCTGCATTCCCCCCTAGAAGCAATGATCTGTCAACTCTAGAGCCTTGTAATGTAGTAGCTTCTCTGCTTCTCTGCCTGGGACAGCACCCTGCTGTCCTTGCACAAACTGGATAATGCAAAGCAGGCCATCCTGGCCATGGCACCACTGTTCACACGAGTGTTGCTCCAATTCTGAAAGCACTGTCAGAAAACTGTAAGCTAGATGACAGCTAGAAGGAGATCAGAATATATTAAAATCCCATTGTGCTTTCTTGACAATGTGATTTTTAGCAAGCTTACTAATGCCAAACAGCTGTATTAAAACTTTTGTGAAACCAGCAGAGATGTCCACCTGTACAAATAGAGTGAACTGGCAGCCTGGAAATGAGATTTCTTCTGTTTCAGATACTAAACTGGGCTGTTAGAAGACATCAAAAAAGGTGAATTTAAACACACTTTGGCTTTGGAGGATACTTCATTCTGCATTCTCCTATGAAAGTAATCTTGATGGAACTTTACTGCATTTAACATAACAATGTAGCACAGTGCAAACATAACCCGTGAATTTGACACTGCTGCCATTACATTGACAATAGCTTGCTCCACAAACAACCCCCCTGAAATACAGTGAGCTGCTTCCTCAGCTCTGGTGTTATTGTTAGTAATATACAACAAAGGCCAAGACACAGTACTTGTTTTAAGTTCTACTTCATTACCTTTTCAGCTGTCAGTTATGAAGACACAATATCCCCATTGAGATCTGCTTGAAAAATTAACCCTATTCTACTTAGCAAATTTACCTTCTACTGCATTGCTGTGAAAATCATTAATTACAAGATTTAATGGATGCTAGAAAGATTGCCTAAAGATCCTACAATAGTTGATAGTCAAGTTAGACTGAACTAATACGGAGAGATAAGTTGCAAAGTTAGTAAGGATAGAAGGTTATAGCTAAATTATGATACATTGACTATTTTGGGGGAGGAGGTGGAGTACAGAGCAACAAATCTGAACCTGTTGCTCATTGGAAAATGCATTTGAATACTGCCCAGTGACTTGGATTAATGCAAAGATACTGTATAAGTCAATTAAATTAAATGAAATTAATATCAAGGTCCAGACTATTGGTGTTTGCACCTCAGGAATACATCTACCACTGAAAATATTAAAAAAAAATTTACTATGAATATAAAAAAACCCAACAATCTCAAACCAATCATTTCTAAGACAGCAAAAGTTAATGAAGTGATAAATAACAGTATGTACAAATCCACTAAATGGACCACTCTGAATTGTTCGGAGGAAGATGTTAATCTGAACTGTGTTAATTTTTTTCTGACTAAAATTCATGTTCACTGAACTTAAATAAAAAAGCAAAAACAAAAACAAAACAACAACCACCAAAAAACCAAAATGAACAAACCTAACCAAACAAAATGCCACTTATGCCACATTTAATTAGATGGAAAACAGTAATCTATAATCAGTGACAATGCAAAAGAACACAATATCACTGAGACAGCAGAAAGTGACCTTTTTAAGATAGTTCTGTACTTCAAAAGGGCTATTTGACTATTTAAGCATGGCAAATGAGTCATGTTAGAGAAGATGCTTCTGAGGAATTTTTTATGTGGTCATTACTGTGGGCCTTTTGCCAGTGACTGTGAAGTGTTCTAGTCACACTGCAGCACACTTGCAGTGTCCTGTCGCTGGAGGCATCACACTTTCAGACTCTTGCCCTACTGAGGAATTTCAACCATCCTGACATCTGCCAGAAAAGTAGCACAGTGAGCTGCAGGCAATCCAGAAAACTCCTGGAACACATGGAGAATAAATTATTGAGCTGCATCAATCATGCATTGGTGGAAGTCACAATCCTCAGGGAAATGGATCAGGTAAGGAATAAAGTTTGGCACCTGAACTGCAAGAAAGGAAACTCCCAGCTTTCCAAGGAGACAGTGAATGGGTTCCCCTGGCAGACGGCCCTCAGAGACAAGGGAGTGCAACAGAGGTGGCAGAGGAAGCCTTTGATAGGGTGCAAGGGCTAGCAATCACCAGGAGCAGGAAATCAGACAAGGGTTGCAAGACTGGCATAGCTGAGTAGGGAACTAAAGCGAGCGCACAGAGGGTAGAGACAAGGAGAGGTAGTCTGGGAAGAGTCTAGAGATAAAGTTTAGTTGTGTAGAGACGGGTTGAGGAAGGCAAAAGGAAAATGGAACTGAACCTGGGAAGAGACATGGAGAAAAACAGGAAGGGATTCTACAGGTATGATGACCAGAAAACTCAAAGAAAATTTAGCCCCCCAAAAATTCTGGAAAACTGGTAACAACAGTCTCAGTCTTTATTGGCAACACCTCTTCCCACATCTCTTCAATGGATGTGCAGCAGAATGGGGACTGGGGGAGCAACCTGCTTCCCACTGTAAGTAAATGTCAGGTCCATGTGCATAAGTCTATGGGATCCAAAGAGATGCATCACAGAGTCTGATGGGATATATCTGATATAGTGCCAAGCCACATTTGAAAAGTCTTGACCATCAGGTGAAGTCCCAGGTGACTGGACAAATAATAATACATAAATGATACAAAATAATGGTTTGTAAAGATGCTGTCATCCATAAAAAGGATAGAAAGGAGGGTCCTGGGAACCACTGACCTATCAGCCTCACCTCTGTGCCTGGGAAGGTCATGGAACACATCCTCCTAGAAGCTGTGATAAGGCATATGGGGGACAGGGAGGTGACCTGAGACAGCCAGTGTGTCTTCACCAATGGCAAGTCCTGCCTGACCAAGTCAGTGGCCTTATATTGTGAAGTGACTCTGTCAGTGGACAAGGGAAGGGCTACAGAGTCACTTATCTGGATTTCTGTACAGTCTTGGACACAGTCCCCCCCAGCATCCTTGTCTTTGAATTGGAAAGAGATGGATTTGATAAGTGGATGTTGGATAAGGAAGCAGTTGGACAGTCCTATCCTGAAGGTAGTGGTCAATGGCTCATCCTGTCCTTCAGATATGCCCCTTGACATACCTGAAGGACAGGATGCCATCCACTATGACTGATGTTTAAACTTATTATTTGAGTCTTCATTTGTTCCTGTTGTGTTTAAACAGCACATTGTCGAAGCTCCTATACATGATAATAAATATCACTGCTTCTCATGATTTTTCCTGTCATCCTTCCTATTTTTTCCTGATTTGTCTCTTCATGTTATGAAATATGCAGACTCTAATTTAATGCCAAACTTACTAAAAAAAAAAGGAAACAAAAAAATCATTTTCATTTTCTCATTTAAGAATCAGTGAAATTGAGTACAACACACACATTATAGAGTATAAGATTGTGGGATGCAGCTCTTTGGCATGTTGACTCCTCATTCATCTCAATCCTTTGTAATCTCATGCTTTATGATTTGCAGATCATCCAGTATATTTTCTTTCTTTCTCTTTTATGCTCATAAAAGTTATGGACTTGGTTTTTTTTGTTTAGTTCATGGAGATAAATGCATTTTTTGACTCAGTCATGAAGCTGGCAAAGACTGAAATCTCAGAGGTTTAGCTTTGTGGGAGATTCTTTTTTCAGCAGCTCTACATCTAATTTTCTTTGTATACCATCATTTGAGATTCTCAAGGTAGTGCTTATTGGCAGTGACCTGCCAGACATCCCAGGTATTAAAGATGAGTGAATAAACTTAGCTGAATGCTGTTGAATATGTGATAATGTAATTAGCATTCTTGCCAACTGAATTGAAAATGAGATGTTGTGTCTTCAGGGACCTTTGTACTCTTTTGTAAGTGTTTTTTTTTTTTCTTTATTTTCTTTTAAATGCATCAGATACATATGAGCTAAGCAAAAATGTCCATTATAAATTAAAATAACTTTGTACTGTAGATTAGGTGGCCACTTCTGATTTGGAAGTTAAAGTTCAATTTACTGCATTGCTTAAGAAACAACAGACAAAAACATGGTTTATTTGTTACTTTTTATACAAATAAAATTATTACTGATGAATAAATACACAATTTTACATTCAGAGCAATATCTATAGGATGAAGTGAACAAAGCCCAGGTTATGGTACATACTAACATTGTCCCAAGGCAGATCAGATCAATGAATTTCCAAGATTTGCAGATAACAGTAGGGTGTGGTAAATTGGCAAAAAATTGGATGATCCTAATAATCTTTATATTTCATTCTTAATTGGTTAATACTAATCAGCTCTATAAAGATTTATTGCACAGAGGTGCACAGGAAATAGTGCAAAGTATTGGTGCCCACTATTTTTAGTAAATATTAGGAGAAGATTTTTCTTGAAAACATATAAGAATGCTGATATTCTCCTTGGAAAACCTCACAAGGGACTTACAGGCTGTACATCACTTCCACTATAACTGTTATAGTCAATGACTTTAAACCTAAAAGAAGTGAATAAATCAGGTATCTCTGCTCATTAGGAGGGGTGAGCATGAAGCTGGTTTGTAAAGTGAAGCTCTTCGTAACAATGATGATTCCCTTCAGCTAAAAAATAACACAGGGGTTGTCTACTTCAGCCTTTTTGACAACGCTGTGAAATATTTTGTTCAGAATGAAGCAGGGTAAAAATTAATTTAAAAAAAAAGAAAAAACCTCCCAAACAACTAACACAATACAGGAATACTCCCTGCTAGAGGTGCAGAATACCAGGAAGGCATCCAGCTAGAGATAGACGCCTCAGTGAAATTACCCCACAAGATTTGCAGCTCTTGGGAAGCTGGGTGATTTCATTTACCCTTTGGGCATTCCATAGAGAATTAATGCAGTGGGTCAGTGACTAGCCCAGAGAGCAGTACCTGTACTGGATGAAAGTGGTTGATTGTATTTTACTATGGGCACCCAGAATAAAAAGCTGAATAAGGAATAATATTATTTATATTGTAAAACCTTCAAACCTCTGAAGAGTCCACACTAATGGGAAAGGGTGCTGTGTGACTCCATGTTGACTGATATAAACTGCATCCTGCTGGTAAGGGCAGATAAGGTTTTCAGAGCAATTCTGTGCATGAATAATGAAATAACTCTGAGGGATGAGGAAATAATTTCAGTGTTCATTGTATGAAACAGAGAATCTTGGTTCAGAGAAGGAGAAGCAGGACTAGATTTTCATGAGCTAGCCAGCAACATTTTTGCCTTACTTATTGCTCTTGCTCTTTTCCTCCCAGTGACATAAATATGAACTTTTTTTTCCCATCTCCAAACCTCAGGACCCTGTAACTCTGTGCCTGGCACTGTTCTCTGGGACTGAGTGATATGTGAACTGGCTTTATCCCAGAAATGTACTATTTCACTAAGACATAAATGAGAAGATGCATTTCCACATGAGATGAGGATGTAATTGTGTGTCTTATACCAAAGTTTAGCCTCTTCCAATCCCACCAGCATTTTGTGGCTATGTTTTCCAATGTGAACATATAGTATTTATAGAAAGGAAATATTTCTGCCTTTCATTTATTTTGATAGATGTCACTTTTGAATTTTTCACTAATGAGTGCTCAAAATTGCAACATTTCTTGTTTTACACTGTCAGGAGTAGGAAGAGATGCACCCTACATTTTATCTTATTAAAAAAAAAAAAAAAGCACTTTATATTCTCTTTATTTGAGAAATCCCTCTGTCCCTTTGAAAATAAGGTGACCTCAAACAAGTGCAGGTAAAGAAAAAAGTCAGTGTAAAAACTGATGTGGAGGATTGTAGAATGACAAGGAGCTCTGCAGATCTCTATAGACTATATCCCACAGAATATAAAATTATATGTAAAATAATCATCATATCCACACCCCTCTTAGGTTATCATTCTTGTCTCAGATAATTTTTCTCTTGGTGTGACAAAGAGAAAATTTGGTACTGAGCAACAGAATGGTTAATGTATTCACAGCATCTATCCATAGTATGTATGTATTGGGATACTGCTGGATGTTCATCTGTAAACTATTTTAAGGGGAATAATAGGTCCAAACAGTTTCAAAATATTCTCAGTTTCTCAATTTTTTAAAAAAATATTTAAATTTATCATAAATCTAGTGTTCGCAGGGAGGACTGTCTCTGCTCGTCTAGTCGAGTGCTGTTCTGCTGCGTAGCTGCTATGCTGTCGCGTAGTCTGAGAGTGCTTCTCTTCTCTTCTCTTCTCTTCTCTTCTCTTCTATTCTCTCTTCTCTTCTCTTCTCTTCTCTTCTCTCTCTTCTCTTCTTTCTCTTCTCTTCTCTTCTCTTCTCTTCTCTTCTCTTCTCTTCTCTTCTCTTTTCCTTTTTTATCCTTTGCATTTTCTATAGTGAAATAGACAAAACCAGCCTTTTGAGATATATGTTCTGCTGATCAAATTTTGATTTTGAATAGCTCACAGATTTTCTGACAGCCATAAGTATTCAAGCTCAGTGGGTATTTGTGCTCTCTAGTATCTATAAATATACTGAAGAATTTTGATTGCTTTATGATGGAAGTTTATTTTATTTTATTTTTGCCTTCACAGTTGGCTTTGGATTTTTTTTCTGCTTTATAGACCCTTGTCTTTTTATTAGTTCTATGTTCCCTGTTGATTTTATGTTTTATATTCCTGCTGTCACTACCAGCATCTCACTGTAAACAAGAATGTTGTATCTCAGTGGGTTATTTTCTGTTAATAACCTGTGATACAGTATATAAATAAACCAGAGAGGAGTTCACAGGTGCAATTTATTAGAGTTATTGCAATGTGACTTCAGTAATGGTCTCTAGTTCTTTAAAAACTTTGGTGTGTTTTCAGTAGAAGAAGACAGCTATATATTGCAGTTCATGAGAGAGAAATATATATCAGTGTAATGAAATATGTCCAAGTCCAACTCAATAATAATTGCAATTTCTCAGTGTCAATACTTGGAGACCTATGTGTACCTCACAATAATTCAAATAAAAGTACACCAGTAAGGTAATGCATTATTCAGGTTAGACTGGAAGAATGGAACCAAAGAAAATGGCAAACCATACAAAATTTTCTGTCTTCCCTACACTAATATCACTGTTAACTACACTGTTAACTAAATCCCTGTTAAACTTCACAATATAGAATCATATTTCAGACATATATTGTAGCTATGGAGAAGAGCTGTGTAAAACAAGCAGAGCATAATTCAGAGGTTGTTTGAATCCTATTCAAAGTTGCAATGAATCTCCCAAATTCGCAAATTATTTTTTAGCACACTTTTTAGAAAATCTTACTAAGGTGAAAGTAAAAATTTCATCAGTAATAATGTATCTTGTCCACAAAGAATAAAGCTGTCAGCTCTGAAATGTCTGTGAAGGCCATTGTGCTTTTTCATTCAGTGGTGCCAATAATAAATTAAATCAGAGAATCTAGTACTTGGTGTGAGTCAGATTAAAGAAAAAAGATAAAGTGCTCAGAGCAGCTAAAAAGTAGTGTTCACCCTACCCTTCCTCATCCTTATAAGCTGATCTGCTGACTCAAATAGAATCTATTCAGAATGTTTTGGAATCACTTCTCATATTCAGAAGTCTGTGATAAAATCATATTTTAGAACTCTTTCCACTCAATACTGTTTCATATGTTCAACATTCTGCTATGTGCTCTTTTCTAAGACTAATTTATAATCATTATCTTCTCTAGACACTGACATCACTCCAAACAGCATGCAGGTGATACTTTTTGACCAATCACACAGCAAAAGGAGAAGCTTTCCATTTAAGGAGGACAGATAGTCTGTCTTGAACCTCAAATAAAGTAGATTGCTAGCATGGAAAATCAAGGTTATTGAAGGTTTTTGAATTGGAACACCTTCATACCCCTGGAAGATAGAGACCCCAGAAACCTGATTTTGATGAAATATCAGGTTTGCCTGTCTTATCCACTCAACAATTTAAAGAATCTATAATCATATATCCTTGGTGTCTCACAGAAGGGGAACAGCTGACCTAGAAAAATTAATTCATTTTTGTCTATTACTATTATCAGCAGAGTTATTCTGCAGAAAGGACTTCTTACACTGGTTATCTTTGATTTGAAAGCCTTTTTGCTGACAATAATTATTTCATTCTCAGAAATTAAATTTTCTCAATGACTATGGACAAATATCTGTTAGGAGATGCTCATCCCACAACCATGTCACTCCCAGGGTTTGCACATTCTCTAAAAGCCTTTGTATATCACTGTCACATACATGACCAATTTTTGCCTTCCTGTGTAGGAATGAGTCCTGTGGGATTTATGGACATTAAAGTTCAAGATTTTCTTAACAGGCAGCAGGAATTGAGGGAAGGTAAGGCCATGAAGGCAGTGCTTTGGTCCCATCTCAACTACTGCCTTGTAAGTTGGTGGGAACCCTACTGCCAATATTAAAGGCAGCAAGAGTAGGCTTGTTTCTCCTATGTAGGTGCCATCAGGATTCAGTGACAAACATGATACCTCCAGCAGAGAGACTCTTCATGGGCCTCAGAGAGAGCAGATCCTGGTCTTGTATAGTGAAAGTTTCTGTCTTGCATAAAAATGAAAACCAATTTTAACTTAAGTAGCTAATACATTGTCTGTATTACTACCATGATAGTTCTGGGCAGACAATATAAGATTCTAACAGCTTTTTTTTCTTATTCTTAGTTTAATTGCAGCTGTTTCGAGATCACTTTTAAATCCTATGGAAATATTTTTGTATCTTCTTTTCATAATACTTTGTGAGACTTGTAGGAGAAAATCAAACAAAGTGTGAGAATATAGGCAAATGGAATTTAAAATCCCTCCAAAATGTATGAATGTCTTTTTCATTTTCCAGCTTTCCTTTTATTAAAATTTATATTGCTCTTCTGCTTAGAGATATAATAATTCTCTTTTCCCATTATTTCCACTGTGGATATTTTTTCTTTTGTATGATATTATAGCAAATGCACTACATATAAAGTGGAACTTATATTAGGACATGTGCTAGAAATATCTTTAATCCTGGTCATTTTTAAACACAAGGATTAGCCAAAGGCAACAACTGCCTGTTCTCCTAAAAAGTGGAATTTTGCTCTTTAGTATACAGACATGTGATCATTTTTACATCTATGATGTAAATTGCAGAGAAAGTGTTTGTTCTTTTTTCTGGACAAACAAGCTAAAATTTTTCACATCTTTGTGGCACATACTTGAGTTTTCATGTGGGGTCCTCATATTTTGTGTATATGTAGTGCTATGAGGATACATCTGAAATGCCTTCCTGATAATATTACACACATGAGAACTGAAAATTTGATTTACCTTTGCTAACATTTTCAAGGAATTTGCAGCTTGTCACATACGACACCATATTATAAATTAAAAAAGCAAAATAGTTGATCCTTTTCTTTAAACTGTTATAGAAGAAGGAACTTTTGCAAGCTGCTACCTCAACTCAAGGACCTGATCAGTGAGAAGGGAAGATACATTTTTATCATTATTCACCTTTTATGTATAGATGACATCAAGCCATGTGTACTGGCTATATGGTAGCCAGTGCTGAAGCTTCTGGGATCTGTTCTTTCTGAAAGATGTGCTGTCACCAGCAATACTCAAAGGTGCGTTAGTTCATCATCCCAAGGCATTACCCACTTGTCCTGTTGTCCAACACCACTTTGACCTGTAGTGTCTGCATGGTCTGAATGCTAACTGAATAAATGCAAAGCATATGAGAAGGACAAATATTTGTAAGTACTGTTAAAATCCTCCTAATTCTGTGCTGTCAAGGCCTTCTGTGATATTGAGAGAGAAACAACAGCGTGTGAATGACTTGTGGATGTCAGGTTCTTATAGAAGTTCTCTAATCCATTTTCCCTTGAACAAGTGAAAATCTTCCAACATTCTTTACCTTGGTCTCCTGTATCAGAGGTCCCTGAGGGCTGGTCTTCTCATTGAAGAACAGTGCAAAAAAGTCATTTGGGTGCTCTGCTTTCTTTGCATTCTCTGTTATGTCCATTTAGTCCTGGTCTCACATTATCCTTTGTTTTGCTTTTGTATTGAAGTACTTGAAGAAGCTCTTGTTTTTCTTGACATTCTTGGCCAGATTTAATTCCAGATTTCTGAGAGAATTTTTTGTCAGCTTAGATGCACAGTTAAACTGCATTTCCTCTGTATTTTCTCAGCTGTATGCAGCTGATACAAGCACTTTTACTAAACCGGGGAAATGCTCTCACATTCCTTAACTCAAAAGTATAGTTCAAGCATTTCAAAGGAAAAATTGAACTGCCAGGAAAGTTTATGATTCCACAAACCTGGCACTGGAAAGCAGCCCTGCCCATGGTAAGGGGTTGGAGCTTGATGATCTTTAAGGACCCTCACTAACTCTATAAAATCAATTTCTGATCAGGTGGTTCCATTTCTAATTAAGAGCAAATTCCTTTCTATGCCTCCAATGTCATAGACATTGTTGTATGTCATGTCGAACATTAATTTTCTCCATTCTATTTTTAGGCAAAACGTTTTATAAACTCAGCACTTCAGCCTAATGGAGGATGAAAGTAGTGCAGTTTTAGGCCCGTATTCCCTTATATAAGTGAAGATGTATGATAATATGTATATAAAATATTTAAATTAAGCAGTGCTCCTGACCACACGTGCGATTTCATAGAAGTCAGTGGAATTTAAGTGACAAGCCTCTAAACACTTCAGTTTTCTCCAAGTTTATTAAAGAAAGGCAGAAATAACAATCAATTGACCTAATATACCTTTATTTTTGCAATTTCTGCATTTTCATATTATTTTGAAACTCTACTTATCAGTAGATAAGGAAAATACACGTATCTGTATATGCACTATGTGGTTTATTAGCAGATATCAAAATAAACTTATAGCAGTAGTATGAAAAAAGTGTATGTTTTTATATAAATTCAGATTTTCTTAATTATTTGTACCAACTGGGGCCAGTGAATTTTTCAATCTATGTGAAGTTAAATGAGTTGTATGTACCTATTTCAGCTACCCATATTGCACTAACCCATTGGACTTAACACAAACCTATACCTTGAAATACAAGGATTTCTTTTCCCAGAGATTACTTAATACTGTTGCCCGGTAATCAGAGATTGAAGCTTTAAAAGTATGACGTTCTTGTACAGGCTTGCTCATCTATTTATTTGGCTTTGTGTTTTTCACTTATTGAGTCACTATTCAGTTTTGATTGCATGTTAATTGCTTTGCTTTTAAAGTTCCTGGCAGTTACTGGATAATTTCCTGTGCAAAGAGGTTAAAGCTAATAAAGCAGACAAACAGCAGAAGCTTTCTTTGAGAATGGTGTTGAAGTTTGACTTCCATGTCACGTACTGGGCCATAAAATGTAAAACAGATTACCTCCAAAAGCTCTGCAGTGAGAGAATAGTCTTAAAAACAGAGGGAGGGGAGGTTTGGAAAATAATAAAAATAACAAAAAACCTCCAGAACATGAAAAGTATTATAGTATCTGAGAGATACTGTAATTCAAAGGTGCTAGGTCAATATGAGCTTGCGCATTTAAAGGAATTTTTAATGTCAACAGATCAGTGGCTAAATTTTGTAAATCTATTTTATGTAAAAGAATCCACTCTTCCAGCCTGGTAATGCTGTATGTTAGCAAGAGTTGTGGCATAAAATCAGACTTCAACAGGAATGCATCACTTAAAAGCAGTAAGAAGCAATAGTGCTTTTTTGGTGGTAAATTGACGTTAAAGAAAAAAAACCTTAGTGAGCTCCTATATTATTTTGAGGAGCAGTGATTAAAGGAAGAAGCATTCAAAGAAATAGCATTCTTGTACATTCTGTACTGATGCAGTTACTATCAGTAATGGTGAACACAATTACTACCAAGGAATGATGTGGAAATGCTTTTAAAACTCACATTTATTAATCTTTGCTGCAAGTTAGGAGAAGGAGAGTAAAAAGAAAGCCAGACAATTTTAAGGTAGCTGCTACTACTTATGGTGGTTTAATTATACTGCTACTTTTTCTTGTGCACTGCTATTTTGTCAACACATTGCCTTTTACACAGCCACTGGATGGGCAGTAAATATCATTGCAATTATCCTGCTGTTAAAAAAAAAATTGGACTATAATTTTTAAAATAATGTGTTCTTCTGTCATATTCATAAAAATTTAAAAATCTCTTTATTCTCAAGCATGTACTAAAAGGAGAGGTGGTAGGAAGTCTTTGGTTTACCACTTTGTCAGCAGTGGTTCAATCTTCATCAAAATTTCACCCTGATTCTTGTCAACAACAGTGAGCACTATGGAAACCTGCTGCAAGAAGAACAGAACTGTGTATAAGCTTCAGATTATTTATTTCCTGGATGTAGGCTAAGCAAGAGAAACTTACTTTTTACTGTTCTGGTGTTTCCCTGGGGTCTGAGGATCAAGCATGGCAATGGATAGGAAAACTCCAACAGCAATCACTGACATGACATTTCAAATGTCATTCTCATATTTTCTTCCCTTGTAGTAATGCAGTCCCAAAATTCACCCTTCAACTTCTTTTCTGGTGTGAGAAGAAGAAGATGGCATTTTTATTTTGCTTCCAATACTCTCAAATTAATCAAAAGACCAGACTACTATTTTAAAAGCTTCGTTTGAATTACTTAAAAATAATTTTATATTGAATTCAGTGACTCACATAATCCTTAATTTCCAGAAAATCAACACTTTTAAAATGATAATATATCAGAATTAACTCTCTCTGAAATAGAAAAACAGTAGAAATACTGATTGCCATTCATTTTTTATGACTTTATCATGTCTCAACATATTTAACATCTTTCCTAAAACATTTCATTTAATCTATAATAATATATGATATTCGCTACTGTACATACAAATATATATTTTTAAATAAGGACTTTTTATTGTAAGTCTTGTAATTGAGGCCAGAAAGTAAGACCTTTAATATTCTGAAAAACAGAAAAATATTGCCTGTGAATAATATAATATTTTGGCAACTCTTATTAGAGAGGTTGCCTGGTACATACTTTTGGACATTTGATGTTGGCAATACCGAAGTCATAGAGTTCAACAGCCCCTTTTTTTTAAAGGGTGGTGAACCTTTTGGCATTTCATTAAATTCATCTGTGCAAAAGAGCTGTTGTGAATGTCTACCCCAGTGACTCTGTGTAAACTTTGCTTTGTAACTGATCTCAGCAGCACTGGAGACATAGAAAAAATAGGTATGGGGATAAGTGTTGGACAGAGTTTCCATATCCCTCTCAATGTTTTAATCTTTCTAGCATCAAGAATGGAGTATTCAGGTCAAGGAGAGAAGTATTCATGGATCCCCAAAACTCTTCCATCTTCAAAAAGCATCTCTTCTATACTTTTTACCTTGGTAGGATAAATTCTTTTTTCTTTTTGCCTTCCAAAGAATCTAGTCTGATTCTTCTGCCAGGGGCTAAAGGAAATATAGATTTTCTAAGGAAATAGAAGTACTTAAGAATTTTAATGAAGTAAAAATAATATTTCAGAACTGCTGTACCAGCTGGATTGCAATAAAAAATCTAACTTTAAGAAAATTCCTCTTTTATCATAAGATTTGGGTCAGTTGTTCATCTTTTAAAATGTGTGGGGAAAAAAATTAGATAAATTAGTTGTTTTTCTTTCTTACCAGCTGTAACAGCAGGTAGCAATCTCACTTTACCTTGAATGTGTCATTCATTGCAAGCTACTTGCTTTCAGTCATGGGGATTTATGATGGTGGAAAATCACCAGGGAACACCACTACTCATCTCTGAAATAACACACCACAGAGCATTGAAATTAATACCCATTTAAAATGTATTTAAATCCTATGTTTTTCTTGCAGCTGGTTTCCATACTAGTAGCTGAAGGTAGCCAAAGATAATGTCCTTTCCTTCCTTGGCTAGGAAATTTATAGCAGAGGATCTTTAACACTTAAAGCAATTGGCTCACAATGCTATAATACGTTTATATTTTCACCTGTCTCGCAGCACGTTCTTCCTCATCATTTAAACCATGTCATTTTCTGCCACTACCCCAGATGGCATCTGTAATAACCCTGTGTATGAGCAATTATTTCCACTTAAGTAGCATGGCTACTCCAATAGCAGCTTTAGGGATTGCACAAGAGTAAAGGATTGACTTCTGTGCTCTATGACTGCAAATGGAATTTATGTAGTAAGTTCAAGAATTTAGAAGAAAATGAAATATAAAACTCCCCACAATTTCTTGGTGATGTCATTGGCTTTATTAGTTGTTAAGAATGCAACACTGGTTAAGATCTAGGTAAGCTCTCAACAACAGCAGCAAGATAGAAAATTAAGAGAACTGACATCTGTTAAAATCCTTCCAATGATACACCTTTTAATGATGACAAGACAGATAAGTCAGGCTCTAAAATATTTAGGCATCATGGCTTCTCAAAAGTCACAATTTCCTCCCAGCACACTCCTGACACTCTTAATCCTCTGTTAATTTATTCTATTAGATTATCTCAAAATTTTGATCATTTGGCCAGTTGAATGTTTTAAAAATAATGCTCAATTAAAGTCTACTCTGCCGGCACACACACAAATCCATCACAACTCTTTAGTTTCTTCAAGAATATCAGAACATTATTGTAAAACTACTTTTAAACTCTTTAATTGCATTTCAAATGAGAAAACATGATCTGCAGTATCCTTGAATACATTTTGAGTTTCCGGGTGAACCTTAAGAGTTACATCACTTTTATATATATATATATATATATATATATATATATATATACACACACATATATATACACACACACATACATATATATATATATATATATATATATATATGAGTGTGAGGATGTGTATGTGCATACATATAAGTATGGGCACATATATTTTTACTTTTAAGAAAATTTTGAAGATTCTAATATCAAAAATCACGGCAAGCAGTAATATAAGCACTGCTTTAATAAGCCATATTCTGATCATTTTTCTCATGAGACCTGAGTAAGACAACTACTCTCAGTGAAGTAATCTAATGAAATGAAATTTAAGTCAGTATCACAATAAGCCACAAGACAACTGCTGCTATTTTAGTTCTGTCAACTAGTACCTGCAACTAGTACCTGTCATCAAAGTCAATATAGTTTTCTAGTTTGCAAATTATTTTAACATGTGCCCCAAAATGTGTAAATTTCTTAAGAAAATTATGGTTATTTCTGTCTGGGGAGCAGTTAAATTTCTTCACATGGCTTGTATAGTAATGGGTTTTTAGATTTGTGCCTAAAGCAATGCTAGTAACACACCAATATTTCAGCTCTTGCTGAACAGCACTTGCACAACATCAAGGCCTTTTGTCACTCTGCTGCACTTCCCCTGTGAACAGGGGGAGATGCAAGATTTTGTGAGAGTACACAACCAGGAAGATAACACAGAAAAACCAGATGTTTCATCCCATGTAATGTCATCCTTGGCAATAAAAAGGAAAAAAAAGAAGGATTTAGGATGGTTTGCCATCTTTTGCTTGGGAGACAATTAGTCTGCTCTTGGAAGGTGGTGAGGGACTGTTTATTTTCTTTCTTCCTTCTTCCATGTCTTCTTTTTTTTATGAAATAATTTTTATCAGGAACCATAAGATTTTTTTGCCTTTTCTCTTCTGCTGTCCCACTGGGGGCAGGGTAGTTGGTGAGCAGCTGAATTCTGCATAGCTGCCTCAAGGGCTAAACCTACAACTGGTAGTTACTAATAAAATTTTTTATTTTGCTAATAGCTATTTTTTATACTAGAAAAAAGGCTCTCATGCTTTATTAGTTATATTAAATGCAATATGGCTACAGTCAAAACACTGGCCACCTGTTTGGAATAGAGCTAGGAGCTTCAAAAACCAAATTATCCAATAAAATCAAAATTTCACTTCTCTACCTTTCACTAGAGAATAATCATGGTACCAAGTGGTTAGGGTTTATGATACCAGAGCAGGCATGAATTTTCCCAGCAATTTCACATTCAGCAGCAGCAGCAGCAGCAAAGGTTTTTTTATGGATGCATGTGGAGCAAAAGAAATGGGAAGAGACACAGAAATTGTGTAGAACTGGACTGGAAAAAAAGAAAAAGGAAAGGAGGTGGATTTAAGAGAAGGAAGAGTCCAAAGGATTTCAGTACTGGAGGTAAACACTCAAAGAACTACTATGGTTTTCTCTAACAAGTCTCATGCTGATTTATGAGTCCATTTTATCTTACTCCCTATCACATGATGTAAGCTGTCATTGCCCCACCAACCTAACAGTAAATACTGCTCCCAGAAGGAAGTATATCTTCAGTTGTATACTCCACTGAGGTCAATATATTCACTGAAGGCAGTGATTGTAAAGGTAATACTTTTAAAAAGCTCCTCTGTAGAGTTACAAATTTTCTGATGAAAAACAAAGCAAAATACAAATATTTCAAACCAGCTTTCTCATTTGAGCAGTAAGTTCAGATTTAGATTTATTCCAAGTATTTTTTTCAAAATTACTTTATGTTTCATGGATGCTTTCATTTCTTTTTTTGGAGGTGTTTCAATTTATTAGTAATACAGTAGAGACTCTTCACTTTAAAAAAAAAACCTGCTGAACAAACACAGGGGGCAGTCACCAGCTCCGAGGCTCACACCAGCTTTCCCACCTTCACACAGTCACTGCAATCGGATGCTGATGTACGAGCTCCTAAATCTCTGAAATACAGAACCTATTTCATGAGCTATGAAAGTCTGAGTCTGTATATGGAAATAATTCAAGTATTTTGGAGAATATTTCACTATAAAATCAATGTTAAATCACAATATTTTCATTGACTTTGGGCTTATATGTTTTGCCTTAATAAACAATGCTTTTGAACTGGAGGTTTATAACTGCAGGTCATTTGAAAGTCTTATCAAACACTAATTTAATCCTAATGATGCAAACCATTTCCATATTCACATACACATATGCATTCTTGCTAAATACAGGTTTCTTTTACAGGTCTAAATATATAAATGCAAATCTGAATATTTTTCTGAACTACTTTCTTATGTGTGGTATTTCCAATATCAGTAAAACAGAAATCTTTACTTAAAAAAGCATTTTTTTTCCATAACAAAAGGGAAATTGCATTTCTTTTGAATATTAAGCATTGTTTCATTATATTTCATCAAGTAGATAATTATACAATAATTCTATACTAATTTATAATTACATGTATATATAAATTACTGTCAACATCAAGTTAAGTGAAATATATACTTCAATGTAAATAATGGGATAAAATGGAAGGTTAATTAAGTGTATGATTGCAGTCAACAGTCTCCCGTCTTAGAGAAGAAAGATAGGAAATACACATTGGTATCACCATTCTGTTTTCATCACTGCATTTTCTGGTGTTCTCCTTTGCTGCCCTTATGCCCTTATTTAGATGACTTGACTACTATTCCTTATCTGTTTGTACTCTTTTCCCTCTCCTCTCTCTGGCATTGTTGTTGCAAGAACCAAACCCCTCATAATTTATTTTCCCTTTGTATTACAATGTACCAACAGGTGAGGTGAGAAGAAGACACTCAACACTTAAGTCCAGCCTGGCCAGTAGGGAAGAATTTTTATAGTTCTTCTGTAAAACAAGACTGTATGCCATTCTGATTACTCTGGATAATCTGCAGAACACCTTGCAAATTTGACTCTTTTTCTATTACTAGACATCTCAGCTTGAGGTTCTATCTTGGATATGGATCTTAATTAATTCACAATAACAGCAAACACTGTAGTGTTCCTCTTGACATTATTTTCCTTTTTGGTTTTTTTTTTTTTCAGATCCATTCATTGTATGATAAATATGTACTTAAGATAATAATGCTGCAAACGTTTTTTCAGTGGGGTAGGGTCAGGACTGTAAGGCATAGAAATTTGCCTAATAGAGATGTGCAAAAGCTTCCAAACTGTGTCCTGTCCTGATATTTCTGAGAAGACATTGAGCCAGCTTTGAATAATTTCGTAATGTGGTAAAATTTCATTGTGATTAAGTGCATTCAATTGATTTCCTTATAAAAGATGCCATAAAGGTTGATCAAGCCTAGGAAGGGTGCAGTTCATAATTCTCTCTTGCTTTTCCTTTCCTTCCTCTTTCTCCATGCTTGTGTCTTTTGTGTAGCCCACGTTCACCCCCATATCCCTGCCTTGCCATTATTCCTTACTGCACCAAATACATTAAAAACTTAAAATCCTAGGTCCTAATGACAAGAGTTGAATCCACCAATAGAGAATGATTTGCTGCAGTGTTTGCTTTGCCTTTCCTGCTCCAGACTCTGCACAAGCAGAACGGCATCCAGTTTGGTTTAGATTTTTCTGTTCATTCCTAGCTTGTTAGACCTGTGATCTTGTTTGAGAAGACAAAGAGTCACAAGCTTTCTTTGGCATTTTTAGGAAGTGATTTTTCATAAGGACATCTAGACTGTTTTATTTTAGAACTCTAACCATGTAAAGCATATATTAATTTCAAACATTTGCTAGATCCTTGTTCAATAGCATTTAACAAGTCTGGATCTGACAATTTTTGCCTAAAGAAGATAGGCCATACAAACAATTACATTTTGAAAAGTAAGGAACTTGAGCAGACATGTAATAAATAAGACCTTTACAAACCATATAAGCTCCAGACTTTAGAAGATTCCTTTGGACTTATAGTTTCCCAGGGAATCGTGAAGATAAAACTATGGAGGTCTAGATCATTTTGAAAGTCCAATAGATCAGCAAACTAAATAGAGAGCTGAGGAATGTTCCAGTTTCTGACAAGCTTTTTAACATACAGAGGATTCTTGTGAGAGAAATACCTTCTATTCAAAGGTTTTAAACCATAAGTGAAAAAAATAATGAAGGCAGTCCTCATTCCAGGTGTTTCTTAAGTATTTTTTAATAAATCTTGTCTTTTTTTGACATCAAGTTGTGAGTGATTATGATTCAGTTGATGGCTGACTTTATGTTGATAAAGAAGATCTTCCCTGTCTAAGTTGTCCAAACAGAATGAGAAATCATCAGCAACTGAGAAAACACAAGTCATGCAGTCCCCCTCAATGCTGTAGGAAGGAATATACTGGGCCTAAGGAGTGGACACACACACACATAAAAAACCAAACCAAACCAAAACAAAACAACAACAACAAAAAAAAAAAAAAAACCAAAAAAAAAAAAAACCAAAAAAAAAACCAAAACAAAAAAAAACCCACCCCCACCCACAAAAAACAAAACAAAAAATCACCACAACAAAAATAAAACAAAATAAAAAACCAACCAACCAAATAATGAACAACCAAATCCCATACCATTTGAGTAACAAAGGATAAAAATTTTGAGAGGGGAAAATAACTAATTAGGGGCACATCATCATTTTTATAAGACCACTGAGGCTGACATTCCATGAATGTTTTAAAGTCCTGATAATTCAAAAATGAATACTTTCTGTGAAGGCTTCTATTAGGCTGACATTTAAAGGCATTTATACCATTTAGTGTAAGTCAAAGCATTTTGTAAATACTGTATAAATTGCATATCTGGATGGAGTGCCTTTGGAGGTCACACAAAGCTACTAATACTGTATGCACTTTGAAATACATCTCACTAAAGCATGACCACTGGCCCTTGGCCACTTATTGAATGACATTAGTTTCATATCTCCTCTCAATAAGAGGATCCCCAGTAATGCAGCATCTTCCATTAATGAAATTTACCATCTATTTTAGTCTGAATCTAAATTAGGCTTCTGAAAATTTTACCTGGATGAATTTGATCTGGAAATGTGCAGATGCACATCTATAAATAGCTCAACTATATCTAAGAACAATGGAACAAAAGACTGCGTTTGAGTATTGCAATTCTAAAAGAACAGCTGGTGAAACTTGGAGTTTTGGGACTCAGTCCAAAGCTTACAGAGCCTAGTGAAAAGACTGAAGTGTCTCAAAGATCTAATTTCATTGCTCTGCTTTATACCATAATTGTATAAAGTGGCTTATGATGCAGTCAGAATTTATTAGAGGTTGATTTGAAGTCTGGCCTCCGTTTGCATGGCCCCTTTTCAGGATGCTTGACCAGAGGTTTGAGTTTGGCAGGATATGTGACTCTGTGCTGCTGCATATGCTTGCTTGGGTCAGGATGGGTCTACGTAACAATCAGGGACAGAGCACAGCTATCAGAGGCAGCCAGCAGATGTAGCAGTTTGCAAAACAGTTTCTGGGTGCTGCTTCTTTGATGTGTTCTTGAGCTTCTGTGCTCTTTGTCAGAAATCTGGTAACTTCTGAGAACCTTCAGAAGAACATGAGGTTGCCTGCTGCTGCCAGGTAGGACTAAGGATCTGATATGGCTTCCTCTAGTTGGTCTTCCTCTGACAAACTCCATCACGTGCCCTTTGTCAAAAACACCATTTTTTTTCTGTCATCAACTCTCAAAACAGGTAAAAATAATAATAATATTATCTAATTAGGTAATGTTTACTGGTACTTGATGATTGAAGCACTACCTTAAAAAAATGTTATTATAAAAATAATAAAATTCAATGACACAGTGAATTATAGCTGGACTGTAAGTGAAAAATTAGTAAGGAGAGTGGTCCTCCCCCCACAGCAGAGTGTGCTCATTACTTTGTTGAACCCACAACATTTAACTGTAAGAATTTAAGGTCTACAGATAAAATTATTTTACCAATTGGATGTGATCAAGGGTCTCAAGTATTCTGAAAAGGAGTTAATTAATGATTTCTTTTAAAAATAGTTTTTTATAACCTGTAAGTAGTTTACAGTCTCATTTTTGTTTCATGCATTCATCTTCCCTTTAATGAGAGAGGGTATTTTTATAGGGAAGGGAAGGGAACTTCCATTTCATGTTCTGAAAAGACTTTAAAGGATACTTGTCAGTAAAGTTGCTGGTTCATATAAGAACAGTGACAGTTTTTTCTGCTAGGTCAAGTGCTTCAACATGCAGATAGTAATTATCTACATAACAGAAAACTATTTGTATGAAGACTTGTTCTCTCTACCATAGAAAATGGTCAGAACAATCATCAACAAGCTAGAAATTTCATTTCCACAGCTTTAGAGGTAAATGTTTGAAGAACACAATAAAAAGATTGATGTGTTTCATTCTACTAGAAGACACAGATGTAGATGGAACCTCCAGGAAGAGTGTCAATATCTTCATCTTAAAGAATGAAAGAGGAAACAGGGATCCTTAGTTGTAGATGGAATTTTTAATCCTTCCCTGTTTGTTGCTGAATTGAAGATCCTCTAGAGAGAACCATGGCATGGGAAGATATGTCTGAGGAGATTAAACACAACTCTAGTGCCTTTGAAAACTGTTGTATGGAAGGGCCTAATATGAGGCATGATTAACAAAAATCCACAGTGAGGATAAATAACAACAGAGAACCATTCAGAAAAATATAGGCACAGCTGTTTAAAAATTGGCATTTCCCATAATCATCATACCAGCAGATGTCAGATTTTGTTAGGCAGCAGTTTGAAAGCCCTAAAAAATCAAAGGCTGAAATATCAAGAGTTTACATTATTACCTGTCCTGCATGCTTTGACTGCCAAGCATTTCCAATGCAAACTGTCTCAAGTAGCTGAGTGAGGTAACCCCCACTGTATTTTCCTGAGAATTAAGCAAAATGACACTAAAGAAGAGTTTGAAAAATAACTTCAAGTTTTGACATGACTTAGAACCTGAGCCTCCCTGAAGACATTCCCTTCTCTTGGAAGTAAATTTTGCTAAAGGTGAAGCTCTGTGCATCACCTGGGTCAGGCTAAAGATTTGGACTCACTATTTTATCTGAGACCCAGAATCAAACAACCTCACCTTTGAAACTGGAACAAGATAATCAACACCAGCTTCTTTTGTCCAGTTAAGTTTGGGATTTTTTTAATGAATTAAAGGGGTTTCTCAGTTGACACGTTATGTCACTTACTTTCAGTAGTAAACCTGCTGGCTTTTGAGCTGATCTCATATACTTTTTATGATTCTATCTTGCATGCAATAAAATTGAAGTTATCTAGTGGGTTTAGTAAAGTTAAAATTTATATGTTAGAAAACCCCAACTCCAACTATAAACTACCTTTGCCAAAGAAAGGACACTGTCTATATATATATGAGAAAATATTTTAAAATACTTCCCTTTTTTTATTATTGACAAGCACTTGGAGCATACATAAAACACTAATTCCATTTTTCTCATTTTCAGCATTTCCTTATTTTCCTAACCCTTTAAATAATTTAGCTTTCTCTGATATCTGTTGTAAAACTTGTACCACTTCGTTAAACTTATCCAACAACAGTGATACAAATTTTAAGAGTTATAATCCTGCTTTGTCTTTGTGGACAGAAGCACTTTACATTCAAAATAAATAATTAGTTCCATGTGAAATAAATAATTAATTCAGTGTGATGATTTAGTTATCTTTCTCTTCTTTCCTGACACTTGCTCAAATCCCTTCTTTCCTTGAGAAACTGTTAGCAATCTGTAGATCTTAACCTGAAAACAGAAAGGAATGAATCCTCACCACAATGTTCCTTACTTAGAAGTGTTACACAAGTAACTGAAGCGTAATCTCGGGGGATTTATTTTAATATTTTGTAATTTATTTTTTTATTGAGGGATAAGATGGAGACCATATCATCTGGCATCTGTTCTCAGAACTTTCATATGAGATGTTCAAGTTCCATATATACAACAATTAGTGAAGCAACTCAAGGTCATTGCTGTAGCATACAGGTTTTATGGAGCGATAAACCTAGAAGAATAATACATTGTCATTTCCAAATCTCATAACTTGGCTTTACAAAACTCAGATTATATAAGAGATAAAACTTTTAGGTGCCATGAGGATGAAGAGTAGTTGATTCCAGCCGCAGAGAAATGTTGTTTTGAATTTCTAAAAAAATGCTTAAAAATTTCTCTTTGAACACTTTAGACCCTGCTCTACCCATTAAATTACTGTAGCTTCTGCAATTCTCAGGCAATTCTTGTTTGACTTTTTGAATCCGTTCAGCTGCTTCTTCATGGTTGTGCTACTAATATACTGCTTATTGAGGACACATATTCTTTTGGCTGTTATTGGGATGTTGCACATTCCAGATCATGATTTCAATAGACTAAGGAAAATGAAATGGATTGTAATGGCAAAAAACCAAACCAAACCAAACCTAAAAAAAATAAAATCACAAAAGACAAATAAGCACAAACAACAGCAACAAGCAACAATAAAACCAAAATTCTCAATTAATTTGCTGTAACTCCCAGGTAGATTAACAGATTATGTTTGTTAACTAAGTGTCATGTTCTTTGGGATTGACAAGAAAAAACCATCCTCCAGTTAATTCACTACATCTTTCCTTTCCATGGCCAATTTGATCAAATTTCAGATTTTGCATGTATTAACATGAATGTAATTGTAAATATTAATAAATAAAAAATTAAATTTTCTCCTTCTCTTTTGGCTCTTTCCTTTGAGTAGAAAAGAAAGAGAGAAGGCAGGGAGAGGGATGACAGTCTCAAAATCACAGGATAGAAATAGAAAAAAATATGAAGAGGAAAGGTTTTGCATCTTTTTATTAGTTTGTTAATATTTCCACTTGAACAACCACTTTATAGTTTACTTTCTCTGTCTTTATCTGAATTGAATTTGTGATAGCAACAAAGCTAAATGATTTGTGTTCTTATCAAGAATATGAGGGTAAGACAATAGAATAGAACAAAAATAAATAATATAAGAAAATATAACAAAATCTTGATAAAATAGATCATGAGTTTGGAAATACTAGTGCTTTTTCTCCTTATTCTCGACAAAAATATCCAAGGAACTAGTATTTTCTAGGATTTGTGCAAATTAGCATACTTGATTTCCAGCGTACTGGTTAAATGTATTTTTTTTTTACAGTGAAGGCATGAAAAATATAGATGAGAAACTGCCTAATTGGAGTGTGGAAAGGAAAGGTCTGGAAAAGGTCTGTTATAAGCCTGGTAAGGGTATACATGGTTTATGAGTCTATCCTAAAAAAAGTGTGGCACTAAAGATACTTGGGGTGGTGACAGTTGGAGAAGTGTCAGATGATAAAATGGAGAAAAAAATAGCAAAGCTAATTGCAGCTAGCTAATCTAACATGGCTATACTGCCCTGTTCAAGAGCTCACTGAGGCTACAAACTACTATTTTCAAACTCTTAATGTATCTAATGTACCATAGACTTTAATGGGCATGTTAAAACTAATGTGAAAGTAAAACCTGAATTTTCTTCCCTAAATGGATGTTTTCTCCTGAGCAACAGCTAAAACACTGTAAGGAGAGGAGGGATGGATAAAAAAGACTTCTGCAAAACCACTAAATTGAATATGTGTATTGCAGTCTCTTGGTAGTTCAATAAAAATCTGTTTTCCACTGTGCTTCATTTAAAAGAAGCAAACTGAAAATGTCATATATTGAATGAGCTATGTTGCTTGGACTGGTTAAAAAAAATAATGTGTGATAAAAAAGTGAAGGTGTCTCTTTGACAGGCAAATGCATGTAGGAAACCATATGAGATTACTTAGGTACTACCCTTTGAGCTGGTTTGCTAATGATAATTCTAATTATTTTTTTCACATCCAAGCAGGGAATATCCCTTCCAGGCTAATTTTCCTTCTCTGAGTTGCAAAGCCCTAGAGTATTCTAGCTTTAACACAGACTTAATTCATTCTAAAGTGCTTACTTTATTTGGATATTGCGTATTTAATCAACTTCTGCAGTAGCCTGTATTTGACAAATTGCAGGGGGGAAAAAAAGCAAACTTCCTTCTTATTTTTTAAGTCTCTGAAATGGTTTTTGTTCAGTGTCTGACCTATAGAACATGTCAAAACTGAATAATTTATGTAACAAAACAAAGACGACAAGGTCAGAAGAGATGTATGATTTTTACAATAGAAAACATTAAGGGACATGATAGTATGTGAGACATGTTCCTGAATGTTAAGGAGGATTTTTCTTTCCTCCTTATTTTTCTTTGCAAGTAAATGAGCTCCAAGAGGTGAAAAAATACATTAGATTACAGAAAAATTAAACTTTTAGTGCACAGTAGGTAGGAATTAACTGCTTTCTTTGCTCCTTGGGATTTTCTGTGGACCTCAGGGAGGAATGTTCTAGGAGGTTGCCTTAGCAACACTGTACTTTAATAATTGCATTAGTCTGAAACTGAAAAGCTCCAAAAATCCTCAAAATCTATAGAAAATCACATAGTGTCCACAACCCCCCCAAATTTATCACCTGTAGAGAGGTTTCTTTTCCCTAGATCTTGGGTCTTCACCATATCAGACAGGGTTTGGGTAGGTGCCTGTTCCTGTCTGGGGAGGTAGGCAGCATTCCACATTAATTAACATTCCATATTAATATATCCTTTATCTGACCTCATTCTCAAGATATGGCACAGAACACAGGGACCAGGTTCTGGTTCTTCAGTCTTACCTCCAATCCTACTACAGTGAAATTGTGACAGTACAGAACTGTAGAAATGGCTTTTTCTTTGCTTGTGGAAGAAGATCAAAATCTGAAGGGAAAACAAATTCCACCTGTACAGAGGAAAGAGACATTTCCTTTAGACTCTGATATTTAGAATGTTCCCTTGACATAGCATTACAGGAAACTCAGAAATAATATCTTGGTGAAGGGCAGTTGATGATGCAGGCATGTGATACCAGACTGCTGCCACTTCAGGGTCAGCTCTTTGGTCAATCCTGTTTTCACATAAATTAGAGAAAGAATAATTTTTAATATTTCACTCTAAAATCGTATGCACATATGTACAGTAATATCACTTTCAGTTAAAAATGTAGTTCATATGTATCTATAATTTTACTGCAAAAGTAAGATACAACAGGAAATGCTGGCTTGTAGAATTGGTTTTTGTTGTCAAGCACTGTTTGCTGTCAACACCAAAAGCTTGCATTTCTTCTTTTCATTCTCTTTTTTAGAATCTCTTAGTAAAAAAGAAGCCCAGCATTTTATTCGTCACAAGTTTTCTTCTCTTCCATTTTGCAAAAATTGAATTTTTCATCCTCTTCTTTGTGAGGCATGGACTACTGGCAATGGAATATTTACTCACCTGCTTTGTAAAAGCATAAGCAATGAGATCAGCAATGAAGAAAATTAACCTCTGGAAACAGCGCTTGTTAATTACCATTTACCATCAGCTGAAAATCAAGATTTCTCTCAGGAAAAAAAAAAAATTGCCATGATATATGCTAATGCAAGAATGTCTTAAAATCTTATTATTGTGGGTTAAGGCTCTGGTTATATAACTCAAGTTTTCATGAAATATAGATTGTGCTCATTGAAATTCTTTTTCAGGTGCCAGAGTCAGAGGCTAGAGCATTTGACACCTAATTTTGCTAGCTTTTTTTATTTGTTAAAAAGGTAAATTATATGACAACTCAGGAAGATCTGTGAATATTAATATTCACAACCAAGCAAGAAGAATCACTTTAAAATGAAACCATGGTTTGTGGTCCTTCCCTGCGGCCACAGGAGCAAAGCAGTCCCGGCTAGCGTCTCCCCAAGCTTGGCCGGAGGAAGCCACAAGATTTGCCACCCCCAGGTTCCCTTCGAGGACCCCGGGTGGTGGTGCCGTCTGTGGCGTGGGTGGCACAGGCGAGGAGGAGACCACGAGGAGTCCGAGGCAAAGGAAGAAAAGAGAGGACACTTGCATGGCTGTCAAGGAGACTTTACTCCTCAAAGGGTTCAGTGACAAGCGCCAAGGGAGACAGACTTGGGGTAGAACTGATAAAGGGAGTGGGTGTGGAAGGAGGAGACTCAGGGTAACCAATAAGGAAAGGGCAGGGGAGGAACGAACATATCTGAACCAATAAAGATCATACATGGGAGGGGAAAAGCCCTGGAGGCAAATCACACAGCACAGTAAGGGTGACTGACATGGAAAAATCTCGAACAAAAGGGGGGGTGGTTACAGTGAGTGACAAGGGGAGTAGGTGGCACCACTGGGAGGGGAGAGGACTTATAAGGGCAGGGAGGGAGGAGGGAAGGATCACTGGGTTTGATGGGCAGGCAAGTGGCGGGGAAGGAAAGTAACAGACAACCTGGGACAAACCATCATGAGGGGAGAACATTGGGGGAACTAAGGACCAAACCATTTTCTTAACACAAAACAACTAACACAAATAATAATAACAAATCTTTAAAAACACAATGCCAGAATGGTTAAATTCTGCACATGTGTGTTTGTGAATATGCACTTGAATTTCCAATCCCAACAAGCTATTTTATTTTGTGTTTTCTTCTGACCAATCATAAATATGCTGGTTTGTAGTTATTTTCCAGAAATATCTGCCATGGGTATAGCAATATTTTACCTGCAAATAAAATATATAAATTGTATATGTTTATATAGGTCAGAATCAAACAGAATCCTTCATGATTCAAGACAAAATAAGGAGTTTTAGAAATAAAAACTTCTTGTACCGTCAGAAGATTTGGAAGCAGCACTATAGACATTCTTAAAGGAAACAGTGTTGGATTGTTTTTTAAAATGTCATCTATTTGATCCCTCTATGTCACGTATAATTTGATTTACCTACATTTTTATGATAAGCTCTCCAGGTTATATAAGAACCACACAATAATAAAATCTAAAATGTCTAAATGTAATATCTGAATTATTAATTTCATATACATATATATTTATATACATCAAAATAGAATAATTAAAAGTTTTATTTCTTTTCTCTTCAGGTAGATAACTACACATAGGAATACATTTCATTTTATAAGAATATTCACACATATTTTTTCTAATGTACAGATGTTTCTCACTACTGCATCTTCAGTTTTCAAATCCTTCTTTGACATCATCAGGTAGAAATCATTTGAATTTCTCATTCCATGTTCTCTGAGTTTTAGTGATATTTTTGAGTTTTCCGGGATATTGCCACTTATTCAAAAAAACTTTTCATTCTGAAAACATGCGTTGCATTAACATCGTTGTCCACTAAAATCATAAACCCTGGAAACCCAGGAGTATTAAGGGAATTTTTCAACATCAAAAAACTTGGAGACAGAAGATGGCAATAAATCTAAATCTCACTTTTTTTGTTCTATACCATATTTTACTTTAGACTGATGACACATAAATGCATTTTTGAGATAAATTATTCACATAGTTTGAGCTTATACTGAAGTAGTCTAGCTGGAAAGGAAATGTTTCTGTCTCTTGAAGAGAATTTGTATAGCTATTGAAACCCTAGATAATGCACTCCCTGTTTAATTAAGCATCTGTGGTATTCCAGAGATGCACATAGTCACAGACCCACAAGGACTTGCCTGTCTTCTCTCGTAATGGTGGCCCACAGGAATCTTCAAGGTGCAGAATTAGATGAAGACTCTGTGAACAACTATTGGGAGCAAAGGGTTAAAATCCTAATATTTGGTGAGGAGGAGGGAGTAGTTTTGCTCAAAGTGACCTTGCACCTCGCTGCTAAAAATGTTGGTGTAGGAAAACTCCATTTATTATGCCTAGTGTTGCTCATCCTCTGCCTCTTTTGAGAAGAATTCACATGTAGAGATAACACACTCTCACAGACAGGCTTGAGCCTCGTGCTGGGAGAGGGATCACAGAAGCACAGCCTTGAGATGAACTGTGGGTGCACACAGCCCTTTGAAATATTGGGGGGCAGTGCCCCCCTTCTGCCAGGATGAGCTGAGCCAAGCAGAGCTGGTGTGCCCGTGCCTGTACAATGGAATAAACCTTCTCCTTGCATTTCAGCTGTGGCTTGGTGGTTGCCTTGGTTACCTGAGTGTGTTAATTCACACACAGACATTCTTAGCTGAATCCCTCCTTTCATTTGTTTCCTCTTGTGTCCAAATAAACACTGTAAATACCATGTATATGAATATTTTAAGTACGCCCTTAGCTTTTCAATACCATGGAGGATGTTTGCTAGCATGGCTAAAACCATCTTTTCTTAGGGAAAAGCCGTGGGTGAAATGTAGGATGGAATTTTGCAATATTGACAGTCAAGTCACAGACAGAAAATCAAAATCAGGCTACTGATGATGTGTCATATGTACACATTTAGTACGCTGTAATAGTTATATTCTTAATAGTTTTGAAAGAATTTTATATAATAGAAATAACCTACTTGCAGTGTGAAAGGGGTAATTTCCATGGAAATGGGATGGAATAAGATATAACTGCTCTCTTCACTGTTTGATGGATCAAGTAGATTTTGAAATATTAAACCACATATATTTCTTATGTAAGAAAACCAGATTCAATACTAACATGTGGGAAATTCCAATCAACTGGCTATTGTAGCTTAGGTAATTCTTCTTTTTTTTCATGTAGGATTACATTAGCAGCAGATCTTGAACCAAATTTTTGCAAGACATTTTCCCACTTGTTTCTTGACCAAGGCTAAACTTGTTTAAGACAAATGCAGAACTTGCTCTGCTGGGGTTTTTCTGCCCATTTTTCTTGCCTTAGTTTCTGATTCACACCCTGGAAATATGCCTGAAGCTTTGTTTGAGTTCCAAGAGAAACAGGCAGCCTTTTTGAATCCTCAGGTTAGTAAATCAATATACCAGCTCCTCTCTAGGGGGACCATGTAGAAAGAAATAATCTATAGGCATAGATATAATTATCCCAGTCCCTGCTGATACCTGGAGTCCTTAACCTTAATCAGCACATATGTCAGGAGAATTCCAATGTTTTATTGTCTGCTTATCTCCTCTTGGCAATGGCAGTGAGTTTAGGCTTCAAACTAATTTGTTTGGGTCTTGCAGCTGCCTTTGATACAATTAGCCATGAAGCGTTACTGATATACTGTTTTGTGAAGTATGCCAGGAATAGGCAAAATGGTGCTCTGTTCTTTCATTCTGAGAAGATGAGAACAGCTGACCAGAGAGACACCCTCACTGGCACTGATCTTTAAAGTAGACTGGTAATGCTACCATAAATTCATACTTTTAGTATTAGTAAGACTAAGCTCGTGTTTTGTTGAATTGAATTTTTGTGGGAAATGATAAACAAGGTAGAACATAATTTTGAGCCCTAGAGGCCTGTCTGTCTGAGCTGGCAGTGCTTCATGGGAGTTTCAGTTGTGGTGCCTTGTACCTCCATTTTCCATTCTGAGCCTATGATTCTGGCTTCTCTGCTTGCTTATGCAGCTGACTACAGACATAGGAGAGGAAGATGAGTAACACAGCATCATATTTAAACTCCAGAACACTTTAGATTTGGTATCCAACTATCTTGAGTAGAAATACCTTTGCTTAATATACAGTAACATTTGAATTCTAGATTGTTCATCTCTTGAGAAAGAAAATTATTAAATACAAATATGAATATTGACAGTTTTGGGGCAACTGTGTATCTTAAAAAGAAAAAAGAACGCAGGAAATTTCTAACTAGACCTGCTCTTATTACTTCAACTATTTGTCTCAGTTTGTACATTTTATTTAGTCTTCGTTATGTTTATTGACAGTGTTTTACTAAGACTGGAGGAATGAGATGACAGAATGACTTAAAAAGAGTTTTTATCAAATGCAGTAAAGAGCAGTGTGACTGCTGTATATTGTAACCACTTTTCAGGTAGTTCATGATGCAATTTAACAGGTTGAGGTTAATCTGCCCAGTCATTAATGCATTAGGCCTGGTTACCTTACAGGCTGATACTTTTCTCCAGGCAGACGAAATATTTTGAAATATTAAAGTTAAAACATTCTGAGTAAACTTGAAGAACATAGAAGTGATAAAGTCAAACGATTAATAAATGAAGTTGGAAATATTTTGTAGAGTTAAAACAGCAATACAGAATAGAAAATTTCAGAAAAATATTTTAAAAAATCTTTAGAACATTTTGTATTAGGAAGGCATGTATCTGTATAATTTTACATGATTCTTTTTTATGTTTAGCTATTAGGCAGACCAGCAGAAGGATATTCTCTGCATGAGAAATTTTTTTCCTAACTCAATAATCTGATTTTCAAATCAATCACATTTAAATACCTAATTGCTCAGCCTCATTGTATTTGAAAGGAAGTGAAAGGAATACAGATGTAGGACAATTCTGAGTTTAAAGGAATTTAGAAGACTCTTTTATAAGGCATGGTTTTGAATATTTGACATAACATAGTTGTTTACAGGTTGTAGAGAGGGTACACTTCCCAGCTCAGTAGTAGATAAATGAAAGAAGGTATTTCTGAGCTGGTCTATGTCCATATGAGTTTCTGAGACAAATGCATGTATATATTAGAATTACTGATTAGTGCTAATGAAAGAAAAAAAGGTTTTACTGTGAGTCAAAATCCATTATACAGTCTCTAAGTTAAAAAATTATTAAAAAATAATATTTTACTATGTTTGCTTTAAGTCTTTAATAGAATGGCTACATTCTTTCTGTCTTTGTTCTCTTTGACATTCTGAGCCTATTATATCATCATTGGAATGACAGACAGCAGTACAACAGATCTTCAGAAAAGGTGGAAAATTACTTAGCTGTTTGGTCACCATAGGAAAAAAAGAACTCTTCAGGTCACTTCTGAGAACACCTTGATTTTAAATAAGAAAGGCATTGATTAAAAGGAGAGCAAATACCGCCAGAACAATCCAGAAATACTGGGATGGATTCAAAAGAGCTACTAGACAAAGAGAGGAAACAAAGAGAACTACAGCTGGGAACCTGTTGGACTAGAGATAATACAAACAGCAGGAGAAGAGAGAAGGAAAACATGTAAGGAGAAAATAAAGCATTAAAAAGGAGAAACATAAAAGCGACTGTGAAATGAGTAGATGATGCCAGAATATTTGACATTGAGGAGCAGGATCTGAAGAGACTTCTGAAAGGTCAGGCTTAACTCCCTTACAAGGCTAAGTTTGCTATGGTAAAATATTAACTAAGAGAGATGTCTAGGCAACACTAAAACCAAAAGAAATAAAAAAAAGGAAAAAACTCACCAAAAAACCAGAATAAACCTGAAAGATAGTGCTTTTAAGAGGTAAAGCTGGGGTATAACTTTTTAAGGTTTAATATGATTTCAGTGTAATTCTACTATGGAGTTTTTGCTTTCAGAAAAAAAAATCTAGCCAGTTGTGAATATTTCTCTCTACTGTTTTTTTCTTTACATTTTTTTTTAATTCTAACAGTATGCTTACATACTTGGATCAAAAAGAAGGATTCAAAAGCATAGGCACTTCTATATTTAATTTGACTTATTTTCTACTTTACTCATGTTCTCAGGTTTTGTAGAGAATTATAAAGTAATTTTTGGTTTTTTTTATATACACTAGGACAAGAATAACAGTAATGCTATAGGTTATTTTCTTCTGAAACACATTAAAGACTGAAGCAATATGAGGTGGTATGACTCCTCACTCATATCTCAATTTTATAGACTTGACAAGCCAATCCTAGTAGGATTGAGTAATAGCGTTTCAATTAAAAGTTATACTAAGAAATGATATCGTTTCTGTCTTTCCTATAATCTCTTGTAGGATGTGATCAAGAGTAAGGCGTATGCTATTAAGAAACATTTCAAGGGATTTTGATACTCCACAATATGCATTCCAGTCCTACACTTTAACTAATACAATTTGTTAGTCATTTGACTTAAAGTAGTCATCTGCAGTTAGGGCAACCCCTTTTCTTATTGTAGACAATTGCATTTCATTTCAACTTCATTTTATCTCAATTCAGTTGGCTATTCAAATATGATTTTCTAATTCGCCTTTTATGGAATTAGGGATACTTCAATATGTCAAAAAAGCATAGGCCTTATCTGAAATAATTTCATTCTCAGATGCCTATGTGAAGAATTATTCCTTTTCACAAGAAATGTCTTTACAAGACTGAAAGAGGTCAGCAAGTCCCAATTTTCTTCATCCATATTTTCAGAGTTCTTCACTCACTGCTTCATGTAACTGTCACACACAGGTCTATTGCAAAGTGATTATCAGGGTTCTTACTTTCTTTTCATTTCACAACTGTAGTCACAACAAAAACTTCATCAAACATCAGACAGCTCTCTATGGACTAAAATGATTCTGAAAGGAAAGGCACTGAAAGCCTATGAAGAAATTAATGTCTATCACATTACTACTCCCTCAAGGAATAGCCTCAGTTTGTAGGCAATACTGGAGAAGAAAGACTGTGTTATTGCAGTCTAAGTTTACAGGACCTTTTGTAAACACATCTTTCCTAATCAAGTCCACCTCACTATCATCTTATTTGACTCCTGTTTCTCTTTACTTTCTACACCTGACTTTGCATTAGCTGGTATCATGCCTGATATCTATGGTTTGCCTGAATTATTCCTTGCTTTCCTCAATTCTGGATCAAAATTTTCCACTAAATTCCCACTATGTCTCAGCAATCTCTGCTTAATCCTTCCAATGACTACTCAACATAAACACTGATTTCTTAGGAAAAAAATTCTGTCTTTCCTACAATCTCCTCTTAAGTTGCTACTGAAAGACTCAGGACAAGCTTGTATGTTGCTTTTGTCATTACTAGTCTTCATTTTGGCGGCTCTTCTGATACAGTCTTGTACCAATTAGAAATTGTTATGTAGAATTGTTAAAACTGAAGAGATTGAAGTTCTGGATTAAACAATTAAGCAATTACAGCTTTCTTCAGTTTCAGGACTTTCAAAGATAATGAAGACACTAAAGTAGCTCTGAATAACAATTTTTTTAAACTCAGGGTGGTTTTACAAAGGTGGTTCCCCTACAGGGACTGCTGACACCAGGCAAATGATTTTCTTAATGGCTGTGATGTAGGAGTCATATAGGTGTTTCAGTGATGAAATTCCAAGAACTGTAGCTAACCTCCAAAAGCAGTAGCAACTTCCCTAAAAAAGAGCCAACATAAAATATTGACATCTACTCTAAGTTTCAAGGTGGACTTTTCCCTGCAGAAGCACTCCTGGCCTCTCACCACATGGAAGATATGAGGGATATGAGCTTCCTCTTTGACCAGCTCTGCTTCATTCACTATCTGCTTGTGGGGGAGCTTCTAAGTCGGACATCCACTAAAAAGTAGAGAGAAAAATTATTTTCAGGAAGAAAGTGAAAAAGAAATCAGACAAAAAAATCCAAACAAATATTAACTTCTTGATTTGCATAAAGACATGGTTTACAATAAACTCAGTAAACTATACTGTGATGGAAAACAGCAGGCACTATTATGGAACTATATATCTTGTAGGAAAAAAGACATTTCCATGTCAAAATGTATAAGCAGCAATAAGCAAATCAAATAAACCCCCTTTAATCCATACAAACAACAGCAAAAGATCTGTCTTCTTAAGCAGTATTTTCATGTTTTTTTCAGTAGTATACTTCACTATTTGCACAGAGATACTTGTGGTTATGAATGTTTTAAAGGCAGTTTACTTGCTAGAGATAAATGCCATATTAATAAAGGTGCACAGTCTGTGATTACAATTGTTTCTTCTTTTGTTGCTTTCCTGCATCTTTATAACTCAATCTTGTAACAAAATATAAATTTCTTTTTTGTTATTTTTAAAATTGTTTTAAATTTCTTGTTGATATTAGTAGTTTCAATCTAAAAGATGAGTATATTTGAGACCTAAAAAGATGCATGGTTTTCCAGGTTGATTGATTAAATTGTATTGGTTTAAATAAAAAAAATTCTTTAAAGATATTAACATTTAATTTTGAAGTGAATCATCTATCTGTATGAAATGGAATCTTTCTTATTTCATATGGCTTAAATACAAAAACAGGAAAAAACAAGTACTTCAAACATAGGACTTTCCTTTGCTGTGTTCTCTGAGCTATAGATATACTTGAAATTGTGGAAGAAAATTATGTAGACAGTAAAGCCAGGCATACTGGAAAAGAAAATAATATGAGCTTATATTTGTACTGAGTCAAGATTTACAAGCCTCTTAACTACCTTACTGCTTACTAATAGATTTTTTTTCACCATAATCTTTTTAGTTATTAGGCAAAATTGCATGTTTATACTGAGTGACAAAAGCCCAATTTCTTATATTAGTTTCAGTACTTCTAACCTGACAGGTTTAAGGGTCACTAACTAATAGATACTCCTCAGAAGAACATTATTTTTCCCTTCTTATCTGGAGAAAACATATATGTATGTTTACTGTTGAATTACAATTTACTATTACTCTTTTCAGCTCTTTAGCAGTTTCTTAGGACTAAGTTTTCTTAGTCCTAAAGAACTCTGAGATTATCCTGCTTTCAGGGATTTGCCATCTACAGAGTCACAAGCCATTGACAGCATTCCATCAATCTCTCTGGAACTTTCTCAGTCTTCCCTTCACTGATGGTTTATGAGGCAGCCATCTCTCAGTCGTTTTGGTTTCTTTCCATAGGCTTGTTCTCCTGACCTGGATGAATAATAAGAAAGACAATTTTCCTGTTTTTTCAAATCAAGACTTTCCTGTACACCTCATAGTTTTCTGTCTGGTGGTCAAAATCATGAGCCACCAAAGTAGGCGCTGCAGATTCTCTGATATGCACTGGTCTGTTGAAAGGAATTTTTTTTTTTTTTTTTAATGTAAGCACATAAAGGAGATTTTTTCCCTATTTAAAATAAATAAATAAATGCACTTTGATAAATTTGTCAATGCATGCCAGTGGGAAATATTGCTTTATGGATATTATTGAAGAATGAACTTCTCTGCATGCTTGTGACTATTTGCCCAGCAAGTACTTCAGACTGACATCCTCATCACTGATGATGATTGATATTGCTGACAAAAAGAGTGGATGTTTTCAATATGCCTTGTTTCTTTCTCTTAAATGAAAGATTTTTTAGAGCTTCAGTTTTCTAGAAACTTGAAACTTGTCATGGAAACTTGTCACAGAAACTTGTCTGGAATACTACATGTACAGGTGGAATTTTGTAAGCTATTTTCTTTAAAAAGTACATCGACAGGTGTTGAACTGGAAATGCTGGGGATCCTTCTCAAAATTATTCATAGCATGTTTTAAATTACAATGCACTTAAACCTGAGTTTTTTCTATGACACTGTTCATTTACCTGCACAAAAGAAGTTGTTAATTGTCAAGTGAATAGGCAAGTCCTTTTTTAGACTGGCAGTGTTGCTCATCAGAGATGTTGAGGGCTGTAATGCCCTTCTGAAGCTGTTCACCAACAAATCTTCAGTAAAACACATGTGCCTATGCACATCCTTTCCACAGTCCTCAGAAATGAGAAAAGAATTCTGGACTCATTCCACAACAGAGAAAAATTACCTCACTTTTGGACCTTTTCCATGTTTACTAATTTTATATGATATAATAAAATTATCTTTTTGGAACAACTCTTCAGTAGAAAGGGATTATTTTGATATTAAAAACCACACACAATCTTGCACGATTTATTTTTAATAGAGCAGACTAAAACAAAACCTGAAACTCTATAAAGAGTTTTATGTGAATGAAAGATCAATGCACTACCAAGCAGAGAAAGAAAATTGCTAGGTGTTTTTCTACTATATTTTTATTTGCCCTTCAGGTCTATATAACATGAAGGGATTCTTAAAGCCTTCTGAGAGAGTTTTCTTTCCAAAGTCAGGGACTTTGTATAGTGAAGAAAATCTATATTTTTTTTCGCTATGGATTATGAGATGTCAACTGTGCTGGTCCAAACTTGTTATCCAGTCTTGAACCCTATTTACATTAGAGTTACCAAATGTTTATGATCTTTAATTATTATGAAATATGTTCAAAATATAATATATTAGAAATTATTTAAACTAAAAGTTAATGTTGTGAAGAAAAATTATCGAAATTCTGAAAGGGACACCTGAGATTTATTACATTTGGTGTGGATAATTCTATACAGACATAAGAATTCCAATGTGAAACAGCTAGTGCTAATGATGAAAATAAATCTTCTAGAAGAATGTTGTGATATAATATAAAAGAAATACTGTAGGAAAAATTTACTTACTGAGGTTATGTCTAACAGCTATAAACCAGATTATTTAAAAGAAGGATATTTAAAAAAATGGATAATATTATGAATTGATGGCACACTAACCAAATAACCTAGCAAACCAGAAAAATAATTACCTCCTAATAAAATGAAGTAGAATTTTTTTTTCTGTGATTTTATGCAAGTTTTAAAGACAGAACTAATTAGAAATATGGTTTCATAGCTTATGTTTTTTAGGGCAAATCTCACCATCTACAAATATAAAGCACTGACAAGTAGGATGGAGGTGAGGGAATGCATAAATGAGCTAATAAGGTAGCAATAACTATTTTCTCAGAATCCAGATTGGGTGTTTTATTCTGTGTTCATGGTGTTGATTACCTTTTATTTTCCTTTCGTTCATGGACAAATAATAACTAACATTTTGAGACAGTCTTTTAACACAACAACATGAAGTCCTTTCCACAGCTTCATTTTTATGGGTTATTTTGAGGGTTTTTTAACCAAAAAGAGTTTAAAAATAATTTTTAAGAGGATTCCCCACAGTATAATGCATCAACAAACTTGTGTACCTCTTTAAATTTAACCCAAATGTCTCAACAGATGCTGCTCTTCCAGTCTCAATAGGGAGCAGATTCCACAATCAGGGAGTATAATTACAGAGAGCTCTAGCTCCTGCTGTCTCAAAGTTACACTTAGGGCACGCTGAATTGCCTGCCAGTTTCAGTCTTCAATGGCTGACTGAGGCCTTTGGTAATAAAAGATCAGTCAAGAGTACATTACACAAAATGCTAACAGCTTTGTAGAATTTATAATATGGAGAGACATATGCCAGCTTTGTACACTGCTGAACAGTTAAAACCAAATGCAACACAAGTAGGAAATAAATACGATATGAGTTTGTAACAGGAAAAGTGTGTATTTGTCACCACACAAGTAAGGTAATACATCTGCTATACAGCATAAATTGACAAGCAATGGAAAACAATGGTTTTAATCCAACAGTTTTGGTCAGACCCTGATCATAACTAGGAAGAGTCTTCAGTTGTAAATGGGATGCCAAGGAATAATTTTCTTCCATAAGTAATATGATATTTAAAACAAACAAACAAACAAAAAAAAACCCACAAAAAACCCATCAAAAAAAAACCAAAAACCAAAATACTGTAATGAGAGTTTCTCTTTTGTGTTAGTTTTCTTCAGAAAAATGCAATTTTTTTAGTGCAAGAAAAATTAAAGTAGGTGAGGAAGAATGAGTCTAAAATGAATCAAACAAATGAATAACCCTTTCTGGTTAGAGAACATCTGATGTTCTTGTCCTTTGCTGCCCACAGACACTGAGACTTAGTAGTTAACTGCAACAATTCAGAGGAATCACTCATATGTTAAAGTAACACAAAAGGAAGGAGGCAGGACAATTTTGAATTCAAATCATTAGAAATTAGAAGTTTTGAAAGATTTTTTTTTCTGTGTGTGTATGCACCTTCTTTTTATAACCTCAAATTCATAATTCTTTTTCCAAAGCCAAAAATTTTCAACTATAAATGTAGAGAACACTTAAATTGTCTGCAATGTGTGGTTACTCATGGAAATAAGAGAACACATGCTACTTCACAAAAGCCAGATGACAGGAAACCAAATGATAGGGATGGTGGTCATTAACATTAAAAACAACATTTTCAAATTTCAGTACACTTCAGCCTCAACTGATCAATTTATTTATCTTTTGTATTCACTCTCTTAGCTAAATTATAGAATTTTATCTAATTTGCTCCCGACAGAACAAATCATCGAGTAACATCTGAAAAGCCTTCTCCAGACATTATTTACAGTATGAATTAAATTTTTTATTAATATGGGAATAATTTGAATAAGAAAAAGTCATATGGGATTAAAAATTATATTCAATTTGGATTCACTGTTTCCCTTCTTCAACCAATTCACTTTTTCTTGTAACTTCTTTCCTTGTAAAAAATGTTTTGTGATTTAAAACACATTAGACAGTGTCTTGGTTCCCAGCCCTGGCAAACACAATTATATAATGAGCTTTTAAAGAAGCCTCCATAGGTGTTGCAAATGGAGGCAGCAACTAGAAAGGTGGGAAAACACAATAAAGAAATAGTGCAAGAAACAAGCACTAAACCCAGAAACTACAAACATTAGCATTTGGCCTTATTTATAGCCTATCAATATAATATCACCAGACATGGAGCATGTTTATGAATACCACCAGGCTTATTGCACTCTACATATAAGAGAAAAAGTGTTCAGAGAACTCTGATGACCTTACCCCACAGATACAAGTGACACAAGTCTGCAGGACTGCATAATCTTCCAAACACAGGGTTTGGAGCACAGAGAAGCTACACACTGTACGTCTATGTTAAAAAAAAAAAAAAAATAAATAAAAGGCAAAAAAAAAAGCACATTTATTCTATCAGAGGAAATTGGATGGTACCATTGAGCAGAGCTAGCAAAAGACAAAGGTATATTTGCTAAGTACATAATCATCTTTTGTTTTAAAGCTTTCCTCAGGATTTACCACTCATCTTCAGATTCTTCACTGACATAGAACTTTCTTCTCACTCATTTTCACTGTTGGAATAGGTGAACAAATTGTTTTACAGGGTGCACTGGCCAATGCTGTGTGGTGAGAGCCTTGCATTGCTTAAGGAGTTTGCATACAAGGACCCTGAAAGCAGCAAAATGCAGAACAATCCCACTGTGAAGACAGGCTTTCTCCTTGCAAATCCCTCTGAATTCTCAGAAATAAACAAGTCATTTACCAAAATTTTAGATCCTTCTCAAAATTCTCCCTGGTGTAAGGCACATACAAAATTGAACTGGCTGCTCACTTTGAGGGCACAAAGCTGTCACAGTAGTACATTTGCTGGGGCCATTCCCTAGGTGCATTCACAGATGGTGACTACTCTATCACAGACACCTGCTGCAAAGTAGGCTGTTGCAACAAATAAACATCACTAGAAGAGAAAAAAACATGGTAGAATTGCTAGTTTCACTATCCTTGCATTACTACATTAAACAAAAAATAAAATTTAGTCTTTTAGATGAATCAATTTCAAGTGCTGTGTAGACAGTCACAACATGAAAAATTATTTTTCCAATTATTCAAGTGTTAAGTTTTAGTTATGTAAGTTTCATACTTGTGAATTAAGTGAAATACATTTTAAATTCACTGATTTTGCAGTTTCAAAAATTTCCAGAACTATCAAATTATCCTGCATTTTTCAAAGCCCTGAATATTTGCGATCTAATCTTTTGAGGGGTTGATTTGGCTCTTGGTTGTTGTTTTGTTTGTTTTGTTATGTGCACTGGGTTTTTTTCTGAATTTTTAATCAATTAATCAAGAGTGGTCAATGAAAATCCCCCTGGAGTGTATCCCCCTTCCCACCAATGCCATGTTACACTCTGCAGACTCTTTTTATCAATACTATGTGGAAATATACAAACAACCAAATGAATTTTCCATATTTTCCTACAATCATTAATGGAAAAAACACCCCTATTTTAATCTTTTAATTCTTTAAAGGACTGCAATACCTGTTTTAATATATGAAGGTTCTGAGCACATTTGCATGTGTGTGCATGTTCATGTATATAATTTCATATAGAACCCAAGTCAATACAAAATTGTAAATGGTTTTCTGTTTATCCTTGCTCAATATAATTCAAATTTGTTTATCTCTTCTAGATGGAAAAAAAAATTATACCAGCCAGGTTCAGCTGCTTAAATGCAGGGTAAACATGTATATGCCAGGCTAGTTAAAGGGAAATTATGTAGTTTACCCCTTCCTCATAAAGTCTTTCTATTAAGAAATGTAAAAGCAAATATGAAGTAGTAACCAAATTTATGGTCTGAGAAAGCAGCTTTAGGTGACCCTGCTTGGAGCAGTGGGACTGGAAGAGGTGATCTCTAGAGATGTCTTGGATCCACAGCTACCCTTTGTATCTGTGATGCAGTGCTTTCAGTGCAGAGGTCTGATTGTCCCAAGGATAGCCTTGGGACTGCAGATAAGGCCTCATCAACACTGAGGAATGGGGAAGGATCACCTCTTGGTCTGCGGGCAACACTCTTGCTCACACCACTAGGATGTTGTGGCCTTTTTGCTGTGAAGGTGTGTTCTGACTCATGGTAAGATGGTTGTCTACCAGTACCCAAGACCTTTTACTGCAAAGCTGCTTCCAGCTCATTGTCCCCCACTTTTTAGAGGCTCCTGAGGCTTCAAGGCAGGACTTTGCCTTTCCCTTTGGTGAGCTTCAAGAGATTTCTATGTGCCTCTTTCTCTACTCTTTCAAGGTCTCTTTGAATAGCAGTGCAACCATCTGGTGTATCACACTCTGTGACTCTATGTTTGTATAAATGCTTATTATAGTGAAAAATCTTTATGGCTCATGAAGACAGAATATAGAGAATAATTCCAGAAACAGACTGTTGATTATACTGGAATCTAAATTTATCTCATTTACAAAGTCATATATGAAAAGGACTCGAGCTGAAGTCAATGGTATATTCACATACAGTCATCTGCATAATCAAAGATTTAGTTAAACCAGACAAAGAAAAATATGGAGATTTTAAATACATTCCATAATGTCCGATTTTCTAACAAACACTGCATGATCATTCATTCATGTGCCCACTTTCAAGGGGTGGCTGCACTGCATCAACAGAATGAAGATTTGCAATTCACTGGCAAGGAAGTATTCATATAAAATGTGTATTGAATACACATATTGTGTAAACAAACCCAGCAAACTAATCCATGCTAGCCAAAGATGTCCAGTCTGTAAGTTGCTATCTGTATTCTAGACAATCTAAACAAAGATATTCATGTTTAAATACATGAGCTCTAAGTTTTAAGGACACTGCAGGCTCTTCCAAAGAAGAAGTAAGGTTCAGTTTCACTTGTGAGCCCTTCAGGATGGATGCTTATGTGATATGTTTCCCAGCACATGGAAGTCTCTCTTCCATAGCAACCACACAGTTCTGTTTCTCTTCTACACAAGTAAATAAAGCTTAAGATCCATTCTTGCAGAGATGAGGACACTTCTTTCTCTATCTCTGAAATTAATATTCACATACTCTTTGGTTATAAAGTTAGAATCTCCCAATTAACAATTATTATTTCCTCCTCATATACAATCTCAATCTATGCTATTACCCTTTCAACTTCCTTTTTTGAGAAAATGTATTAAACAAGGTGCTTTTTACTTCCCTGAAATGATTTATTGTTTACTGCTGGCTATGTTTTTCCCTTCTCAAAGTCAGTAAAAGCAGATGAAATATTTTCATGAACATTTGTTTGTGATAGCATGTTTTTCCATGGCTCCTTGCAAAAGAATCTCTAAGAAATCATAGGTGGAACTCATCACTGAAGAATCATCTTTGTCATGGGTTTTGCACCTGTTTATCTATGTTTTCCAATTAGATTTAGGACTATCTTCACTGAGCTCAGCTTTTGTCAGTTAACCTTATGCTTCCAAACATAAAATTGACACACCACTCATCATGACCAGCTCACTCCCTCATTCCTAAAGCTGTTTCATAGGAACATTCACTTTTTTTTGGTGTCCACATATGTCCATGAGAAACTTATGCTTTGTATTACTGGCAGATATTTTCTACCTAAGCCTATTTTCAATTCACATAACCTTTTGAATCTATAAACCAGACAGGAGTAATAAAAATGAGACATAGTATGACAGAGAAAGAAAACAAGGCACTTTAGCTTAGTTATTTGAAGTTTGAAACCATGACTAAGATGGTATGATAACAGCAGAGCTCAAAAGATTTGTGGGCAGCAAGATGTGCAAAGTCTCACAAAGGCTTTGAAGCATCCAGTCTGACAGAAGAGATCCTGCTGGGTGTGGAGTTGTAGTCTAAACGCATCAGAAGTCAAGGTCTTTGTGTGAACCACAGATATTTTCATGTACTCAAAGAAGCACTGACCTGTGGAAGAAGACAAAGGCTGTGAGCCAAACAAAGAACCATGACACTAAGTACACAAAAATATTTGTCCTAAGCAGAGAGTAATGTGGACTGACAAAAAATTATCAGCTTTTTTAAGGAAAAGATGTTCATTTTGTTCCCTTTTACAGGGGAACTGCAAGAAACATTTGAAAGGAGCAATTTTTTTGTGTCCAGTGTCCAGCAATCTGCTTTCACATTGTGAATGTACTAGCCATAGCTGGCATGGAATCTAGAGGTCCTTCTAGGTCAGTTATTCTAAAATATTTTTGTTGGTTTGAACTGACCAAAACAATGGCCAGTATGAGCCAGTTGATTTGCCTAAAGTATGTGGAATTACACTGTTTTACCACTGGAGGCACTATGCCTTAGTCTACAAAATTACAGCTAATGAGTTTTCCTAACTAGAGACTTAAAAATTAAACCAATAGTTTTAAAACAGGTTTTAAAATAGTTTTTTTTATTGAAAAGAAGTTTGGCATTCTACCTTGACAGCAAAAATATTCCTAATAAGATGGAGCATATAAAAGGAGAATTTAAAAGGAAGTATGTTTCATTTATCTACAGAAATGTTGTAGATCTAACCTCTAGATCTGTAGCCTTCCTGGCTTTTGTACTGCTTGTGTAGGCTTTTGGTCATTATTGCTTTCTGTCTTACCTAATATGCTCCTGAAAGAAAAAAATTCATCTATTACAGTAAGAAATGTCATTTTTTATTTTTCACTGAGCTCCACTTTCTCTAATAATTAAAAAGTTTCCTGTTTCTTCCCTTTAAAATGTAAAGGGGCAGTTCTGTATAAACTACTGAGGCCAAAACATATACCAAAATGTCATGCTTTGCCCAGAAATTTCATTAGCAGTTTTAACAAGACTTCCTGAAAGACACTCCACATAAAAGATTCAGATTTTACTATAAATTAAAAGATGCACTACAGCTACAGGAGTTGTCTAAATTGATGAGCCAGTTTTAAATACCTTTGTAGTATGCACAAGTAGCATATTTCTAACACAGTCATAATAGATTTTTCCTCTTCATGAAGCAGGACTTGATGTTGGATTCCTGATAAATCATTTCTGTGTAGCAGGACCATAATACTGAGGAAATTATCCATCTTCATGGATGTCTACCATGAAGATGGATAATTTTCATTTTTCAGAAAATTCCCAAATAACATATGAATATTTTATAGTGATGTTTAGCATTGAGCACCCAACCCAACCTTATAAATGACTCTTCTGCATAATTAGCACATTAGTTACTTCATCACTGAGTCTGATGAATTATTCAAACACAGTTCTGCAGAGATTCTGGCTGAGGGTCCTCTGTAAGGGCACATTAAAACGATCCTGTTAAACTTTGAAATAGTAGGGAGGGAAAGAAATACAGTTGAAAGAGGAGAGAGACACTAAATTTATTGCTGTATGAAGAACATTGAAGTGCAAGGGAAGATATTTGCAGGAAAGGGAAAGGTACGGTAAAACAAACAAAAATTTTCTTTAAGTCCTCAATCAAAAAATCTTTATGAGGACACACAGCAACTTTGTAGTCTCCAGCAGAGTCCAGTAAAGGCTGGACTAAGTGAATTGCCTCATTAATTTGATATGCACATTTCTATCTCTCTTTTCATAGTCTGATTCTGGGATAACTTTACCTTTTGAGACATTCTGATTTTTTGGAATAAATGTTTAGCTCATGAAATCCTTGCAATTTTTTGTTTGATACCTCTGCCTGTGTTTAGTTTCCATAATCATTTGAATAAATTGTGAGAGACCTCAAATTATGTTGTTGGTTTACTGTATGAACATTGGTAACTGGTAAAGTGTTACACAAGGGCACTGTAATTTTCATTAATTTGGAGAGAGTGGCACAGGCCTGTTTCATAAGGAATTGTAAAAGCATTCTAAAACACTTCTTGTTTTAACTACTTTGCTTACTTGCCTTATTTCCAGAACTGTTTGACTGACATTTTACTACTAGAAAATCTGTGTTACCAAAGCAGGTTTAGGAGAAACATAATATTCACTTTGAGTGAATACCTATTCCCAATATACGGGTCAAATTTATTAGATGCATTTATATGACAGCTCTACTTGGTTGTTTTAAGGTTTTTCCCTCCTAGTTTACCTGTAAAGCTATTTTAAATGCAAAGTATCACCTCAAATTTTTAGGCATCCCCACAGGCACCTGCATGGGTCCAGACAAGGACAGAAGGAGTTCAGTCAGCAGCCATTTCAAGTCAAAGACAAGAGAATATATTTTGTAGCTGTCAGCTCTAATTAGTACAAATGATGCTGAAGCCAGACAGTGGGAAAGAGCCTAGTTCTAATAAGAGCACATCCTGGTTACAATGAAGCTCACAAGCCAGCAGTTTTCTTAGAAAATGAATAATATATGTTGGTGACAGAAAGCTATGATTTTACTTGGAGATGTTTCTGGGATTTAGGAAAAAATCCTGTCTACTCCTTCAAAACAGAAAACCCCCTTGGATTTTGGTGACAGTGTTTACCCATTTCATCAAGGTCTTTGCACTTGTTGCCACATATCAGGTTCCTGATTTTGGTTTCATTAAGGATACATATCCTTATTATACTGTCTCTGAAACTTTATGAGCAACACTGATGAGGCCATACCTGTAGTGCTGTGTCCAGTGCTGGCCTCCCCAGTACAGGAGATACATCCATGTACTGGAGAGACTCCAGTGGAAGACCAAAAAGGTGATTTAGGGACTGGAGCATCTCCCCTATGAGGAAAGGCTGAGAGAGATGGGACTGGAGTCAAGAAGGCTCAAGGAGCCTTGATGTACATACCTGGAGGAAGTATGTAAACAAGACTGAGATGGGCTCTCTTTGGCGTGTCCAGTGACAGGACAAGAGGCAAAAGGCTGAAAACTGAAAGAGAGGAGATTCTGTCTAAACATAATAAGAGTATTTCACTGAAATGTTGACTGAGCACAGGCACTGGTTGTCCACAAAGGTTATGGAGTCTCCATCCCTTAAAGACACATTTCCTCCCCGGAAATCTTATTGAGTTACTTATGAAATGGGTAAATTCTACTAAACCCTTTAATATTTGTTTCAAAAAGCTGTCTTTGTCCCTTTATCAAAAAAAAAAAAAAAAAAAAAAAAGGTTTCCACGGGTGACAGTTGTGTAATATGGCAGAGATTTCATACCCTGGGCCCAGATTTCTGCTTAGTAGTGTTTATGAAACTCACCCATTTGGTTTGTGTGATCATGACTCCCTCTAGTGATGTCTACACTGTCTACCATATTCTCATACCAAATGGATTCGTGAATTAAGTGCCCCATCTCTTCGCGTACTCACTGAACTCCATAATGACTGTTAAGTAATGATTTATTCACATACAGGTTTTATCACCCTTAATTCACTATGAGTCAGATCTGATGACTTTTACATATGCTAGAAAATTTGAAAATAAACTGTGGAAAAAAAAATGAGGGCATGACTTTAGAATGAGAGAAATTATTTCCTAATGAGAAATAAGGAAATAATATCAAAAGTCTGTAAATTTTAGTGATTTTAATGTAAAAGTTATTTGAAAAATACTTTTATGGTGGAAGTAAATTTAAATGCCAGAAGATATAGCATATGTATTAGAGATCTCTGTTTAACTGAGCCCTAATGTTAGGCAATGCTCAATCACTGAAAATTTCTGTAAATATTTGTTCTGCTCATAAATGTCCTGTCCTATTTACGGACAAGTGTTTTTCTGTGAATCTGATTTTCTGCTGCCCAGTGGAGTGAGACTTCAACTGCCTTGTTTATTATCATGGCTGTGGGGAGTTCCAGAGAATAGTAACATAGAAACCAATTTCTACCCCAAGGAAGGAAAAATATGAAATTAATTCCTTTATTTCTGACTTCTAATACCAAATGTGGGACCCTTAAATCCATTCACAGGATCCTATTCAGAATGAACAGCTAAAAACTAAACCACAGATGTGCCAATGGAATAATACAACATTGAAAGAGTTGTTGTTGAAATGAGATACAGTTGCATTTATATTTTTGCCAAATCTCTCTGTATGGGACTAAGGTCAGTTTGTCAATCTAACTTCAATTTCAGACTTGTATGAAACAGTAACAATGCTTTCTGCAATCTCAGTTGTAAAACTCTATTAATCTGTACCAAATTCAAGTAGGAGTCTAAAGCAACCAAACAGTCTCCAGGGAATTACAATAAAACACCCCTGAGTGATAGTTCAGGACAAAAGAACATGTCCACAGAGAGCAATGTTCCAAACACAGGCAGTAGATAAGTGATTAAGATTAGAATATTAAGTAGGCTTATTGTTCCCTCACTGCGTATCGCCTTATCTCCACCTTGAAGATGATATTACATGCACTAAATTTGCTTAACAAATGATCAATATTCTTTCATTTCTAAACCAGAATGAGCCACAGGACCTTTTGCAGGTGAGACACCTTGCATGTTCTTTAGAGGCCAAGCTTGTGAAATGAGATCACTACGACATAAAGTATTCAGCACCCAAAAATAGTGCAAAATGCCCTAGAGAAATAAATCTCTAAGTCCTCATATAATAGGAAAACACCTCCTTTAGGACATGCTTTGTAGTTTTCTTTGGAGAGATGCAAACATGCATCTGAAAACAGAACTTGGTGGGTTAAAGGTCACCAGAGGCAATCTGTAGCTCACAAATTGATCCATATATATAGAACTGAAATGACAATAGGCAGAATTTTATTATGCTGTAGAAAATATGTGGTGCTTTATGCTCCACCTATCAGTGACTGTTTCTTCCTGCCCTTTACACAAAGTAGAAAATGTCTTGCATTTTTCAAGCCAAAAAAATCTGTGTTTATGGATTAGTGCTGTGAGAAGTCACTTAAGTAAGGAGGATAGAACAGGATATGTTTTTTGCAATTTATTCTGGTTTTGATTTCTCACTTCTTACAATGCCTCTTAATTTAAATTTTTGAGATAAAATGGCTAATGTTCAAACAGGTGGTAGGTTCAATGTAAATTATGAGGTTTTTAATTCTTCAGACATACTTCTTCATAAATGAGCAAGTGAAGTTCCTTTAGTATTTAAATATGTAAATTCATCCTGTAAAGAGGAGGAGAAACACTTGTACTTGTATAGCTTTGTCTGAGAGAGCAGCAAAACAGTCATTCAAAGTTTTAAAATAATCACAAGTTCTCCTCTCATTATCTTTTTATTAACACCATGCCCTAAATCCCCTCTGTCTTCATTAATTATTAATTTTTAACTCAAATGTTGGTTTAAAGTAGTTGACAATGTTGTTGTTATTTGATTTATATTTATTTGCCCAATTTTTGAGATTAGTCATGACATGTTGGATAGCAGAATTACCTGTGACATTAGCATAAGTTAACAAAAAAGATAACTTTTCAAAAAATTAAAATATATATGTGAAATAAATCTTCCATTAAAACAGAACCACATCCAATGAGGTCATGAACACTCCCAGAGGTGTCTTCTTTGGGCAATCAGTTGCAGTGCCTCACCAACCTCACAGTAATTAATTTCTTCCTAATAACTAATCTAAAACTGTGCTCTTTTGGTTTAAATCCAATCCCCCTTGTACGAGATGCCCATGTAAAAAATGCCTCTCCATCTTTCTTGCAGGCCCACTTTAGCTAATGGAAAGACATTTTAAAGTCTTCCTGGAGCTGTCTCTTCTCCAGGCTGAACAGACTCAACTCTCATCCTGTCTTCATAGGAAATGTGTTCCAGATCTTCTTGTGTTGGGTGCCACAGAGCTGGATGCAGTACTCAAGGCGGGGTGCCACAAGAGCGGAGTGGAGGGGGGGAATAACTTCTCATGTCCTGCTGGCCACTCTGCTTTTGGTACAGCCAAGGGTAGGGTTGGCTTTCTGGGCTGCAAGTTCACACTGCTGCATTGTGTTGAGCTTCACATCAACCAATGCTCCCCCAAGTCTTTCTCCCCAGGGCATCTTTCAAACTATCCTGTGCACAGCCTGTATACATTTTTGGGATTACCCTGACCTGGCTGCAGGACCTTGTCCCTGACCTTGTTTAACTTTATGAGGGTTTCATGGGCCCATCTCTCAAACTTTCAATATCTCTCTGGACAGCATACCTTTCCCCCAGCATGTCAGCCTCAGCACACAGCATGGTGTCACTGGCAAACTTGCTGAGGCTGTGCTCAGTCCCTGCCTTTGCCTTCTGTGATTTGCCTAGAGTGCCTGGAGCACTTGTCATTGAAGACCAAGGCAAAAAAATAATGAAATACCTCAGCCTTCTCCATATTCCAATTACTCAGATTTCCCATTTCCTTCCAGAGCAGGTCCATATTTTTCTTTGTCTTTGTTTTACAACCAATGTACCTATAGAAGCATTTGTAATAGCCCTTGACATCCCTGTCCAAGTTCAATTCTATCAGGGCTTTACCTTTACCAACCTGGTTCCTGCCGGCTTAGGCAATTTCTTTCTGTTGTTCCCAGATTACTTGTCCCTGCTTTCATCTTCTCTAGGCTTCCTTCTTCTGCTTGAGTTTTTCCAGGAGCTCCTTGGTCATTCATGCAGGCCTCACAGCACTTTTACTAAATTCCCCTTTCCTGAGAGGCATCATTTCTGAGCTTGGATGAGGTGATCCTTGAATATCAAGCAGTTTTCTTGGACTCCTTTACTCTCCCAGGCTTTTCCTGTGAATCAGGCAGATCCCAGAAGAGGACAAAGCCTGCTCTCCTGAACTCTAGGATTTATTTGCTGTACACCCTCCTTACTGCCCTGAAGGTCTTGAAGTTCAACATTTCATGGTCACTGCAGCCAAAGCTGTCTTTGTGTTTCACATTCCCCACCCAGTCCCTCCTTGTTGGTGAGAACAAGGTCTGGCACTATACCTCTCCTTGTTTTCTCCCCTGTCACTTGGAGAAGGAAGTTTTCAGCGCAGTCCAGGAGCCTCCTGCATTGTTTATGCTCTACTGTGTTGTCCCTCCAAGAGATGATAGTGTCTAATGTTTTCTACAAGTTAGTTAATGTTTTAGGCTGTTCTATACTCCTAATTCAGTGGCATCATCCTTCTTTTGTATTAGTATATCTTACTTCTACCATTCTCAAGGTTGTCCTAAATCTATCCTTGTAGCAGTCCATTTCTACATAGTATACTGTGGCCTGTCATTTTTTATTGACAGATGGTTAAACACTCCTGTTGCCACTGTAATTTACTACAGAAAGTTTTCAGCAATATCAGACATGCTCATTCCTTCAAATCATTACCTAAGCAACACGCTTAACTTCTGCAATTGTATGGTTGATGTTTTCTAAATTATTCCATTTTAAGAAGAAAGACTATTTTGAATTTTTTCAGTCATCCAAGTCATTCATGTGTCCATAAAAGACCATCTAGCTTCAGATTGTTGTGTGCTTTCCTCCTCAGCAGTGACTGCCTTCTTGATGTCTTCCAGGATTGCCCCTAATAGAATAGTGATTGTTTTCATTACATGGTCAAGGGCATCCTGTAATTCACTGTTAACTTTTGTTCAATATAGTGTGCAACTTCTCTTTGTGAAGTATCCATTCCCAAACAAGTGCAATGATGCCAGAACTCAGTAGGAAATGAGCATTTTTAAATACTGGTTCCAATGCCTCATTTTGGAATCAATGGCATTCTGCAGAACAATGCTTACATCCTCCAGTATATTGTTTTGCCATTTTTGTATCCTTGCTATTTTTGATATTTTGTTTTAAAGAAAGCTATCAGAAGCACTATTAAACTGAATTTTCTAAGAGATGAACTGCATTGAAAGTTTTGAACTTGTTCTAAGAGGCTTACTAGCACAATTATTTTTGTCAAAGAAAATCTCCTACAATATGGAACTGAAGAAAAGCTATTTTTATTTCAATTATATTGTCCTAGGGTGACTGGTATCCCCATTTATGTATTATTTATGCTGGATATTATGTTCTGTGCCTTTAAGACTGGTTCTGCAGAGCAAAAGTTTTGTTTTGGGCCTCTTATCAGCCACTCGGCAAGACATACAGATAGTACAGTACATAGTGCTGCTTTTTTGCTTTTTGCTCTGCTTTTTGCTTTTGCTCTTGATTCTGCGCTGCTTTTACTTGCTCTTGCTTTTTTCCCTCTTCTCATTAGTTAATTTAGCTAAACAGTCCAAATTTCTTCCTGGACTGTTTCCCCTTTCCTGTTTGGACCTACCGACTTGCTCTGGACTGGGATCTGGGAAACACCGAGAGAGAGTTTGCATCTTGTGGCTGCAGCAGCTGCCCCAGCGCCGGAAGGACTGATAACAGCAACCACCCCCAGGAGAGACTTTCTGAATTTGTCATCTTTTTCAGAGTGGTGAAAGAGTGGTCTCATCTAGCATTGTTAACTTTGTGTGTGTGGGGTGCTGTGCTTGTCAAATAAACAGGTTCTTTCCCCTTCTCTCCGAGGAATTCTTCCCGAACCGGTTGGAGGGAGGGGTCATGCGGGTTTGTTTTCTGGAGACTCACCTTTTTGGGGATTCTCTCCCAAATTTGCCCTAAACCAGGACAGCACTGCAACTCATTTCTGCCCAGACCAATTTCATGTAGTCACCAAATTTCCCATTTTTCTTTTTTTTTTTTTCAATTTCATTTCCTTTCATCATATCTCCATTCCAGAGTGTTTCTAAGTCCTTCTTTCTGTTTTGGACTTCAGCAGGGATCAACTCTGGAAAGCCTTGGTGTATGTCTTGGGTTGTAGAGGGTGATTGTAGAGGATGATTGTAGAGGGTGATCTTGTCCCCCAATGAGTTTCAGCTGGACCAGTTGCTGAAGACTGGAGGCAGGCCTGATCTTGAAAGGCTACACCTGTAATCAATAAGAACTAGTGATATATAAGTGTAAGGAAACAGGCTTTAGAGGACTCATGTTATTACTGCAAGGGTCTGGAACAGTCAGTGCGTAGAGGAGCTGGTTGTGAGGAACAGAAAGGAGGTATGAGGCTCTCACAATACAAAAACCATGTGGGATGATGATGCTACAATTTGTGTCATCTAAGAGAGTAAATGGTGAGCAACGTGATTTGGGACTAAAATATATTGCCCTGTGAATACGGGACAAAACTGCATTGCCCTGTGGATTTGGAATGACCTGTGGATTCGGGACTAAACTATGGCTACCTGTACTGCCTCAGGTTAGGGTTAGGGTTGAGCCTAGGGTTACGGTTTTGAAAACCACAAAGCCCAGAGCACCAACCACACTGCAGATGCAAAAAGCATCCCAGAGGGAACACAAAACTGCCCCAACATACCTTCTTCAACAGCTTTCTCCTCACAAACAATCCTATGCTATGGCCCCCTGTAGTGCCTCAGGTTAGGGTTAGGGTTAAACCTAGGGAAAGGGTTTTGAAAACCACAAAGCCCAGAGCTCCAGCCACAATGCAGATGCAAAAGGCATCCCAGGGGGAAAACAAAACTGCCACAACATGCCTTCTTCAAGAGCTTTCTACTTGCAACCAGCCCAAGCCCAAGGCTGCCGGTACTGCCTCAGGTTAGGGTTAGGGTTAAGCCTAGGGTTAGGGTTTTGAAAACCACAAAGCCCAGAGCTCCAGCCACACTGCGGCTGCAAAAGGCATCCCAGGGATAACACAAAACTGCCACAACATGCCTTCTTCCACACCTTTCTCCTAAAAACCAATCCTAGCCAAATGCTGCTTCTTCTGCCTCAGGTTAGGGTTAGGGTTACATCTAGGGTTAGGGTTTTGAAAACCACAAAGCCCAGAGCTCCAGCCACAATGCAGATGCAAAAGTCATCCCAGGGGGAAAACCAAACTGCCCAAACATGCCTTCTTCCACAGTTTTCTGCTCACAACCAATCCTAAGCTTTGGCTGCCTCTACTGCCTCAGGTTAGGGTTAGGGTTGAGGCTAGGGTTAGGGTTTTGAAAACCACAAAGCCCAGAGCTCCAAACACACTGCAGCTGCAAAAGGCATCCCAGGGGGAACACAAAACTGCCCCAACATGCCTTCTTCCACAGCTTTCTCCTCACATCCATCCCTAGACCAAGGTCTCCTTTACTGCCTCAGGTTAGGGTTATGGTTGAGCCTAGGGTTAAGGTTTTGAAAACCACAAAGCCCAGAGCTCCAAACACACTGCAGCTGCAAAAGGCATCCCAGGGGGAACACAAAACTGCCCCAACATGCCTTCTTCCATACCTTTCTCCTCCCAACCAATCCTATGCTATGGCTGCCTCTACTGCCTCAGGTTAGGGTTAGGGTTGCGCCTAGGGTTAGGGTTTTGAAAACCACAAAGCCCAGAGCTCCAAACACACTGCAGCTGCCAAAGGCATCCCAGGGGGAACACAAAACTGCCCCAACATGCCTTCTTCCATACCTTTCTCCTCACAACCATCAGTGGCATAAGATACCTGTACTGCCTCAGGTTAGAGATAGGGTTGAGCCTAGGGTTAGGGTTTTGAAAACCACAAAGCCCAGTGTTACATCGTTTTCTGGGGTCCCAGGATGAGGGAAGAGACGAGAAAGCTGACTCCATGTATCAGAAGGCTTGATTTATTATAATATGATATATAAGATACAAAAACAATACTAAAGGAACAAAGAGAAGGATTTAACTACTAAAGCTAAGCTAAGAATAGAAAAGGAATGTAATCTCCCAGCCCGAGACGCTGGACAGGTGAACTGTGATTGGTTCTTAATTGCAAACAGCATGAGGAGGCCAATCAGAGATTTTCTCTGTTGCATTCCACAGCAGCTGATAAGAATTGTTTACAGTTTGTTCCTGAGGCTTTTCAGCTCTCAGGAGAGAAATAAATCCTAAGTAAAGTGTTTTTAATAAAACATGTCGGTGACATCTCACCCTTTTTATATTAAAAAGCAATTAAAAAGAAAAATATTTGCAATTTCATCTGCTGGACCAAGCAGAGGAAAGAACAAACATCTGAGAGGCATTTTTTGTTATGTTTGGCAATCAAAATATCAATCAAATTCTGGTGTGGAACCATCAGGGAAATTCTTTACCTGCAGAACACCAAATTCCCATCACATCACCAAAACAGTCTTAAAATAGAAGAAAATGCAAAAACAGCCCAAGGAAAGTTCATTGCTTCATGTCCAAACAGCTGAGTTTCAGGAAAAAGTCCAAACTGAAGATGTTCCTCTTTGACAGTGCAGAAAGCCCCTTTTGATCCTGAAACAGGCTTGCAAAAATTTTTGAGCTGCCAGCACTTTCAACCCTTTTTATTTAATTATTTTTTTTTTTTTTTTTTTTTTTTTTTATTTTTTCAAAGAGCTGTAGCAGAGAGTGGTCCACTGAGACCCCAAACAGGCTTGTCCACCAGCCACCATTTGCAGGGGGCCCTGCACCCCGTGGAAGGATTAGGGACCCCAGACCCGGCTCACAGAACGGTGGGCCAGGTCCCGGCAGGGGGAACAACGCCCCCAAACCCAACAGGCGCTGGCCGGGAGGCCCAGGCCCAGGGAACCGAGCCAAATGGCCCAGACCCAGCTCGCAGAGCGGGCTCTGTGTTCTCTCAATCCGGCACACAGCTGCCTATATCCGGGCAGCCCGAGTGACCGAACGCTTCAGCCCCGCTGAACCGGTGCAGACCAGCAGCTGGGGAAGAAAGGCTTTCCCAGGGAACAACACCCCAGATCTGGGGGTGCTTTGTCCCCACAGCAGATGAGCGATGCTCACTTTGCACTGTGTCTCCTGCCTCTGCAATGCAAATGCAGAAGGTGTTCCCTCTTTCTGCCCCTCGGCACCACCCCCTTGCATGCTGGGGACCGGAGGCGGACGGCTCAGGAAGCCCCTCCCCCACGCCGCAAGGGCGCGCTGGGGGAGTCAGGCATTCCAACCCCCAGCGGGAAACCCCGAACCAGACCCGGGTCAGCCCGCGAAAAACACCGAGATTGAAAGCAAGCAGACGGGCTGAGCCTGCGATCAGCTGTCCACCCACAGCCCCCCCACGGAGAGGCAAGGCGGGACCCCCTTCCTCTGACCCAGCTCCCCTCGCAGGGGCAGCCTCGGGACAGCCCGAAAAGCTCGAGGGGATGTCCCGGCTGATCGCCGGCGCCACGGCGGCAGCCGGGGTAGGGCCCGATGACGGTTCCGCTGGGTGACTCTCAAGCCCAGCCCCCTCCCCCGGTGCTCCAGCCGGAGGCGATGCCGCCGCGGGGGTCGGCGGGGGCTGCAAAGCCGAAAGGAGCGCGTTCCCCACCGGGCTGGGGACCGCCGCCTCGTCTTCTCTGGGTACCGGAAGCTGCACCGCAGGCGCAGACAGCGACGCCGGCGGAGCCGACACGGAAGACAGCGGGCCAGCCTCGGGGGTCATGGTTGCAAGCTCTTGGTGACCGCTGTCGAGGGCGTTGCCTAACAACGCGGGCAAAGCTGCTGAAGGTGGTGCTTTCATCCCGGAAACGCCGACAAGCTCTGCTGGAGGCAATGGGTCCACCCCCGCCGGAGGCGGACCCGCGGGAGGGGTGCAGGGGCCAGCCCGTCCTCTGGCGCGGGCAGCGGCTCACGCCTCGGAGTCAATTAACCTCCCCCCTGAGGGCAGCGAGGGGGGGCAAGCGGTTCTGTCGGCGCGTGATCCAAGGTCGCAAAAAAAATCTTCTCTTCTGCCGCAGGCAAAGCTTCGCCCCCTCTCGCCGATTCGGGGGGGCTGGAGACTTCCAGGCAGCGGATTCGGACAGGCTTGCCTTTTTCCAGCTCCAGGGAGAAGGGAGACAAGCCCCGTGCATTCAAAATCCACTGATATGCTAATGCTTTCCGGTTCAAAACTGGGAAGAGAGCTCTAAAACACGGATATATCTGAGGGAAACCGAGTCCCCGGTAAAAAAGATCTCGGATAATGAATTCCATGCATTCCCAAACATATGAATCAAAGGCAAACAGCACATCAGAGAAAAAACCATGGTGTTTTGCCCACCAGAAAAACTCATAGAAATGTGTCTTCAGCATAGGAATGCTGTCGTCCTGACCCCATCTCTTCCAGAGGCTGATAAGTTTCTCCTCTGAGGGAGAAAATGGAACCTCTGCCTCCGTAGGCACTCTGGTCCACAACCGAATCTGCCTCACACGAAGGGCAGCATTTTCAGGAAGGGAACTGTCAGCAGTACCTTGTGACAGTGTCCTCTGGGCGTCAGCAGACTGCATTGTGCTGCGAAGACTCCTGGACATCTTGTCTCGGAGACTTTTCAAAAGTTCTCTCTGTGGCCAGCCCTGGCTGTGAACTCTGCCCAATATCAGGATCTCTGGTTCTTCAGCTTCTAGCGAGAAGCCACCTCTGTGACGATGCCCCTTTATTCACTCGGGTTCACCATTTGTTACCTCGTTTTCAGGGGGTCTCAGGATGAGGGAAGAGACAAGAAAGTTGACTCCATGTATCAGAAGGCTAGATTTATTATAATATGATATATAAGACATAAAAACAACACTAAAGGAATAAAGAGAAGGATTTCACTACTAAAGCTAAGCGAAGAATAGAAAAGGAATGTAATCTCCCAGCCTGAGAAGCTGGACAGGTGAACTGTGATAGGTTCTTAATTGCAAACAGCATGAGGAGGCCAATCAGAGATTTTCTCTGTTGCATTCCACAGCAGTTTATAAGAATTGCTTACATTTGTTCCTGAGGCTTCTCAACTCTCAGGAGAGGAAAAAATCCTAAGTAAAGGATTTTTCATAAAACATATCGGTGACAGCCCAGAGCTCCAACCGAAATGCAGCTGAAAAAGGCATCCCAGAGAGAACACAAAACTGCAACAACATGCCTTCTTCCACAGTTTTCTCCTCACCACCATCCCTAGCCCAAGGTCTCCTTTACTGCCTCAGGTTAGGCTTAGGGTTACACCTAGGGTTAGGGTTTTGAAAACCACAAAGCCCAGAGCTCCAAACACACTGCAGCTGCAAAAGGCATCCCAGGGAGAACACAAAACTGCCCCAACATGCCGTCTTCAATACGTTTCTCGTCACTACCAATCCTATGCGATGGCTGTCTCTACTGCTTCAGATTAGGGTGAGCGATGAGCCTAGGGTTAGGGTTTGGAAAACCACAAAGCCCAGAGCTCCAGCCACACTGCAGCTGCAAAAGGCATCCAATGGAGAACACAAAATTACCCCAACATCCCTTCTTCCATAGCTTTCTCCTCACCACCATGCCTAACCCAAGGTCTCCTTTACCGCCACAGGTTAGGGTTATGGTTAAACCTAGGGTTAGGGTTTTGAAAACCACAAAGCCCAGAGGTCCAAACACATTGCAGCTGCAAAAGGCATCCCAGGGGGAACACGAAACTGCCCCAACATGCCTTCTGCCATACCTTTCTCCTCACAACCAATCCTATGCTATAGCTGCCTATACTGCCTCAGGTTAGGGTTAGGGTTGCACCGAGGGTTAGGGTTGCACCTAGGGTTAGAAGGCATGCCCCAACATGCCTTCATCCATACCTTTCTCCTCCCAACCAATCCCATGCTATGGCTGACTATACTGCCTCGGGCTAGGGTTAGGGTTGAGCCTAGGGTTAGGGTTTTGACAACCACAAAGCCCAGAGCTCCAAACACACTGCAGCTGCAAAAGGCATCCCAGGGGGAATACAAAACTGCCACAAAATGCCTTCTTCCATACGTTTGTCCTCACAACAATCCCTTGCCCAAAGACTCATTTATTGCCTCAGGTTAGACATAGGGTTGAGCCCAGGGTTAGGGTTTTGAAAACCAAAAAGCCCAGAGCTCCAAACACACTGCAACTGCAAAAGTCATCCCATGGGGAACACAAAACAGCCCCATCATGCCTTCTTCCACAGTTTTCTCCTCTCAACCATCCCTAGCCCAAGGTCGCTTTACTGCCTCAGGTTAGGGTTAGGGTTCACCTAGGGTTAGGGTTTTGAAAACCACAAAGCCCAGAGCTCCAAACACACTGCAGCTGCAAAAGGCATCCCAGGGGGAACACAAAACTGCCCCAACATGCCTTCTTCCATACCTTTCTCCTCACAACCAATCCTATGCTATGGCTGCCTATACTGCCTCAGGCGAGGGTTAGGGTTACACCTAGGGTTGGGGCTTGGAAAACAACAAACCCCACAGATCCAGCCACACTGCAGCTGAAAAAGGCATCCCAGAGGGAACACAAAACTGCCCCGACATGCCTTCTTCCACAGTTTTCTCCTCACAACCATCCCTAGCCTAAAGTCTCCTTTTTTGCCTCAGGTTAGGGATAAGATTGATCCTAGGGTTTGGGTTTTGAAAACCACAAAGCCCAGAGCTCCAAACACACTGCAGCTGCAAAAGTCATCCCAGGGGGAAGACAAAACTTCCCCAACATGCCTTCTTCCACAGCTTTCTCGTCCCAACCAAACCTAGCCCAAAGTCTCCTTTATTGCCTCAGGTAAGGGTAAGGGTTGAGCCTACAGTAAGGGTTTTGGAAAACCACAACGCCCAGAGCTCCAAACACACTGCAGCTGCAAAAGGCATCCCAGGGGAAAACAAAACTGCCACAACATGCCTTCTTCCATACGTTTGTCCTCACAACATCCCTGCCCAAAGTCTCCTTTTATTGCCTCAGGTTAGGGTTAGGGTTGAGCCTAGGGTTAGGGTTTTGAAAACCGCAAAGCCCAGAGCTCCAAACACACTGCAGCTGCAAAAGGCATCCCAGGGGGAACACAAAACTGCCATAACATACCTTCTTCCATACGTTTCTCGTCACAACCACTCCTATGATATGGCTGCCTCTACTGCCTCAGGTTAGGGCTAGGGATGGTTGTGAGGAGAAAGGTATGGAAGAAGGCATGTTGGGGTAGTTGTTTCGCCCTGTTTCGCCCTGTTGGATGTGGGCTTTGTGGTTTTCAGAACCCTAACCCTAGGTGGAACCCTAACCCTGACCCTATTTGGAGCAGCAAAGCAGCATTGGGTTATTGCTGGTTCCAGGGATAAAGCTTTTGAGGAGGCCAGGTTTTGGCATTTTTGTGTTCCCCTTGGGATGGATTTTGCAGCTGCAGTGTGCCTGGAGCTGTGGGCTTTGTGGTTTTCAGGACCCTAACTCTAGGTGTAATCCTAACCCTAACCCTGACCCTATTTGGAGCAGCAAAGCAGCAAGGGGATATTGCTGGTTCCAGGGATAAAGCTGTTGAGGAGGCCATGTTGTTGCATTTTTTGTTCCCCTTGGGATGGATTTTGCAGCTGCAGTGTGCCTGGAGCTGTGGGCTTTGTGGTTTTCAGAACCCTAACCCTAGGTGGAACCCTAACCCTAGGTGGAGCAGCAAAGAAGCAAGGGGGTATTGCTGGTTCCAGGGATAAAGCTGTTGAGGAGGCCATGTTGCATTTTTGTGTTCCCCTTGGGATGACTTTTGCAGCTGCAGTGTGCCTGGAGCTGTGGGCTTTGTGGTTTTCAGAACCCTAACCCTAGGCTCAACCCTAACCCTAACCTTAGGTGGAGCAGCAAAGCAGCATGGGGGTATTGCTGGTTCCAGGGATAAAGCTGTTGAGGAGGCCATGTTGTTGCATTTTTGTGTTCCCCTTGGGATGACTTTTGCAGCTGCAGTGTGTTTGGAGCTGTGGGCTTTGTGGTTTTCAGAACGCTAAACCGAGGTGGAACCCTAACCCTAACCCTAGGTGGAGCAGCAAAGCAGCATGGGGGTATTGCTGGTTCCAGGGATAAAGCTGTTGAGGAGGCCATGTTGTTGCATTTTTGTGTTCCCCTTGGGATGACTTTTGCAGCTGCAGTGTGTTTGGAGCTGTGGGCTTTGTGGTTTTCAGAACCCTAAACCGAGGTGGAACCCTAACCCTAACCCTAGGTGGAGCAGCAAAGCAGAATGGGGATATTGATGGTTCCAGGGATAAAGCTGTTGAGGAGGCCATGTTGTTGCATTTTTGTGTTCCCCTTGGGATGGCTTTTGCAGCTGCAGTGTGCCTGGAGCTGTGGGCTTTGTGGTTTTCAGAACCCTAACCCTAGGTGGAACCCTAACCCTAACCCTGGAGCAGCAAAGCAGCATGGGGGTATGCTGGTTCCAGGGATAAAGCTGTTGAGGAGGCCATGTTGTTGCATTTTTGTGTTCCCCTTGGGATGGCTTTTGCAGCTGCAGTGTGCCTGGAGCTGTGGGCTTTGTGGTTTTCAGAACCCTAACCCTAGGTGGAACCCTAACCCTAACCCTAGGTGGAGCAGCAAAGCAGCATGGGGGTATTGCTGGTTCCAGGGATAAAGCTGTTGAGGAGGCCATGTTGTTGCATTTTTGTGTTCCCCTTGGGATGGCTTTTGCAGCTGCAGTGTGCCTGGAGCTGTGGGCTTTGTGGTTTTCAGAACCCTAACCCTAGGTGGAACCCTAACCCTAACCCTAGGTGGAGCAGCAAAGCAGCATGGGGGTATTGCTGGTTCCAGGGATAAAGCTGTTGAGGAGGCCATGTTGTTGCATTTTTGTGTTCCCCTTGGGATGGCTTTTGCAGCTGCAGTGTGCCTGGAGCTGTGGGCTTTGTGGTTTTCAGAACCCTAACCCTAGGTGGAACCCTAACCCTAACCCTAGGTGGAGCAGCAAAGCAGCATGGGGGTATTGCTGGTTCCAGGGATAAAGCTGTTGAGGAGGCCATGTTGTTGCATTTTTGTGTTCCCCTTGGGATGGCTTTTGCAGCTGCAGTGTGCCTGGAGCTGTGGGCTTTGTGGTTTTCAGAACCCTAACCCTAGGTGGAACCCTAACCCTAACCCTAGGTGGAGCAGCAAAGCAGCATGGGGGTATTGCTGGTTCCAGGGATAAAGCTGTTGAGGAGGCCATGTTGTTGCATTTTTGTGTTCCCCTTGGGATGGCTTTTGCAGCTGCAGTGTGCCTGGAGCTGTGGGCTTTGTGGTTTTCAGAACCCTAACCCTAGGTGGAACCCTAACCCTAACCCTAGGTGGAGCAGCAAAGCAGCATGGGGGTATTGCTGGTTCCAGGGATAAAGCTGTTGAGGAGGCCATGTTGTGGCATTTTTGTGTTCCCCTTGGGATGGCTTTTGCAGCTGCAGTGTGCCTGGAGCTGTGGGCTTTGTGGTTTTCAGAACCCTAACCCTAGGTGGAACCCTAACCCTAACCCTAGGTGGAGCAGCAAAGCAGCATGGGGGTATTGCTGGTTCCAGGGATAAAGCTGTTGAGGAGGCCATGTTGTGGCATTTTTGTGTTCCCCTTGGGATGGCTTTTGCAGCTGCAGTGTGCCTGGAGCTGTGGGCTTTGTGGTTTTCAGAACCCTAACCCTAGGTGGAACCCTAACCCTAACCCTAGGTGGAGCAGCAAAGCAGCATGGGGGTATTGCTGGTTCCAGGGATAAAGCTGTTGAGGAGGCCATGTTGTTGCATTTTTGTGTTCCCCTTGGGATGGCTTTTGCAGCTGCAGTGTGCCTGGAGCTGTGGGCTTTGTGGTTTTCAGAACCCTAACCCTAGGTGGAACCCTAACCCTAACCCTAGGTGGAGCAGCAAAGCAGCATGGGGGTATTGCTGGTTCCAGGGATAAAGCTGTTGAGGAGGCCATGTTGTTGCATTTTTGTGTTCCCCTTGGGATGGCTTTTGCAGCTGCAGTGTGCCTGGAGCTGTGGGCTTTGTGGTTTTCAGAACCCTAACCCTAGGTGGAACCCTAACCCTAACCCTAGGTGGAGCAGCAAAGCAGCATGGGGGTATTGCTGGTTCCAGGGATAAAGCTGTTGAGGAGGCCATGTTGTTGCATTTTTGTGTTCCCCTTGGGATGGCTTTTGCAGCTGCAGTGTGCCTGGAGCTGTGGGCTTTGTGGTTTTCAGAACCCTAACCCTAGGTGGAACCCTAACCCTAACCCTAGGTGGAGCAGCAAAGCAGCATGGGGGTATTGCTGGTTCCAGGGATAAAGCTGTTGAGGAGGCCATGTTGTTGCATTTTTGTGTTCCCCTTGGGATGGCTTTTGCAGCTGCAGTGTGCCTGGAGCTGTGGGCTTTGTGGTTTTCAGAACCCTAACCCTAGGTGGAACCCTAACCCTAACCCTAGGTGGAGCAGCAAAGCAGCATGGGGGTATTGCTGGTTCCAGGGATAAAGCTGTTGAGGAGGCCATGTTGTTGCATTTTTGTGTTCCCCTTGGGATGGCTTTTGCAGCTGCAGTGTGCCTGGAGCTGTGGGCTTTGTGGTTTTCAGAACCCTAACCCTAGGTGGAACCCTAACCCTAACCCTAGGTGGAGCAGCAAAGCAGCATGGGGGTATTGCTGGTTCCAGGGATAAAGCTGTTGAGGAGGCCATGTTGTGGCATTTTTGTGTTCCCCTTGGGATGGCTTTTGCAGCTGCAGTGTGCCTGGAGCTGTGGGCTTTGTGGTTTTCAGAACCCTAACCCTAGGTGGAACCCTAACCCTAACCCTAGGTGGAGCAGCAAAGCAGCATGGGGGTATTGCTGGTTCCAGGGATAAAGCTGTTGAGGAGGCCATGTTGTGGCATTTTTGTGTTCCCCTTGGGATGGCTTTTGCAGCTGCAGTGTGCCTGGAGCTGTGGGCTTTGTGGTTTTCAGAACCCTAACCCTAGGTGGAACCCTAACCCTAACCCTAGGTGGAGCAGCAAAGCAGCATGGGGGTAGTGCTGGTTGCAGGGATAAAGCTGTTGAGGAGGCCATGTTGTTGCATTTTTGTGTTCCCCTTGGGATGGCTTTTGCAGCTGCAGTGTGCCTGGAGCTGTGGGCTTTGTGGTTTTCAGAACCCTAACCCTAGGTGGAACCCTAACCCTAACCCTAGGTGGAGCAGCAAAGCAGCATGGGGGTATTGCTGGTTCCAGGGATAAAGCTGTTGAGGAGGCCATGTTGTTGCATTTTTGTGTTCCCCTTGGGATGGCTTTTGCAGCTGCAGTGTGCCTGGAGCTGTGGGCTTTGTGGTTTTCAGAACCCTAACCCTAGGTGGAACCCTAACCCTAACCCTAGGTGGAGCAGCAAAGCAGCATGGGGGTATTGCTGGTTCCAGGGATAAAGCTGTTGAGGAGGCCATGTTGTTGCATTTTTGTGTTCCCCTTGGGATGGCTTTTGCAGCTGCAGTGTGCCTGGAGCTGTGGGCTTTGTGGTTTTCAGAACCCTAACCCTAGGTGGAACCCTAACCCTAACCCTAGGTGGAGCAGCAAAGCAGCATGGGGGTATTGCTGGTTCCAGGGATAAAGCTGTTGAGGAGGCCATGTTGTTGCATTTTTGTGTTCCCCTTGGGATGGCTTTTGCAGCTGCAGTGTGCCTGGAGCTGTGGGCTTTGTGGTTTTCAGAACCCTAACCCTAGGTGGAACCCTAACCCTAACCCTAGGTGGAGCAGCAAAGCAGCATGGGGGTATTGCTGGTTCCAGGGATAAAGCTGTTGAGGAGGCCATGTTGTTGCATTTTTGTGTTCCCCTTGGGATGGCTTTTGCAGCTGCAGTGTGCCTGGAGCTGTGGGCTTTGTGGTTTTCAGAACCCTAACCCTAGGTGGAACCCTAACCCTAACCCTAGGTGGAGCAGCAAAGCAGCATGGGGGTATTGCTGGTTCCAGGGATAAAGCTGTTGAGGAGGCCATGTTGTTGCATTTTTGTGTTCCCCTTGGGATGGCTTTTGCAGCTGCAGTGTGCCTGGAGCTGTGGGCTTTGTGGTTTTCAGAACCCTAACCCTAGGTGGAACCCTAACCCTAACCCTAGGTGGAGCAGCAAAGCAGCATGGGGGTATTGCTGGTTCCAGGGATAAAGCTGTTGAGGAGGCCATGTTGTTGCATTTTTGTGTTCCCCTTGGGATGGCTTTTGCAGCTGCAGTGTGCCTGGAGCTGTGGGCTTTGTGGTTTTCAGAACCCTAACCCTAGGTGGAACCCTAACCCTAACCCTAGGTGGAGCAGCAAAGCAGCATGGGGGTATTGCTGGTTCCAGGGATAAAGCTGTTGAGGAGGCCATGTTGTTGCATTTTTGTGTTCCCCTTGGGATGGCTTTTGCAGCTGCAGTGTGCCTGGAGCTGTGGGCTTTGTGGTTTTCAGAACCCTAACCCTAGGTGGAACCCTAACCCTAACCCTAGGTGGAGCAGCAAAGCAGCATGGGGGTATTGCTGGTTCCAGGGATAAAGCTGTTGAGGAGGCCATGTTGTGGCATTTTTGTGTTCCCCTTGGGATGGCTTTTGCAGCTGCAGTGTGCCTGGAGCTGTGGGCTTTGTGGTTTTCAGAACCCTAACCCTAGGTGGAACCCTAACCCTAACCCTAGGTGGAGCAGCAAAGCAGCATGGGGGTATTGCTGGTTCCAGGGATAAAGCTGTTGAGGAGGCCATGTTGTTGCATTTTTGTGTTCCCCTTGGGATGGCTTTTGCAGCTGCAGTGTGCCTGGAGCTGTGGGCTTTGTGGTTTTCAGAACCCTAACCCTAGGTGGAACCCTAACCCTAACCCTAGGTGGAGCAGCAAAGCAGCATGGGGGTATTGCTGGTTCCAGGGATAAAGCTGTTGAGGAGGCCATGTTGTGGCATTTTTGTGTTCCCCTTGGGATGGCTTTTGCAGCTGCAGTGTGCCTGGAGCTGTGGGCTTTGTGGTTTTCAGAACCCTAACCCTAGGTGGAACCCTAACCCTAACCCTAGGTGGAGCAGCAAAGCAGCATGGGGGTATTGCTGGTTCCAGGGATAAAGCTGTTGAGGAGGCCATGTTGTTGCATTTTTGTGTTCCCCTTGGGATGGCTTTTGCAGCTGCAGTGTGCCTGGAGCTGTGGGCTTTGTGGTTTTCAGAACCCTAACCCTAGGTGGAACCCTAACCCTAACCCTAGGTGGAGCAGCAAAGCAGCATGGGGGTATTGCTGGTTCCAGGGATAAAGCTGTTGAGGAGGCCATGTTGTTGCATTTTTGTGTTCCCCTTGGGATGGCTTTTGCAGCTGCAGTGTGCCTGGAGCTGTGGGCTTTGTGGTTTTCAGAACCCTAACCCTAGGTGGAACCCTAACCCTAACCCTAGGTGGAGCAGCAAAGCAGCATGGGGGTAATTCTGGTTCCAGGGATAAACCTGTTGAGGAGGCCATGTTGTTGCATTTTTGTGTTCCCCTTGGGATGGCTTTTGCAGCTGAAGTGTGCCTGGAGCTGTGGGCTTTGTGGTTTTCAGAACCCTAACCCTAGGTGGAACCCTAACCCTAACCCTAGGTGGAGCAGCAAAGCAGCATGGGGGTAATTCTGGTTCCAGGGATAAAGCTGTTGAAAAGGCCATGTTGTGGCATTTTTGTGTTCCCCTTGGGATGGCTTTTGCAGCTGCAGTGTGTTTGGAGCTGTGGGCCTTTGTGGTTTTCGGAACCCTAACCCTAGGCTGAACCCTAACCCTAACCTGAGGCAGTATAGTCAGCCATAGCATAGGATTGGTTGTGAGGAGAAAGGTATGGAAGAAGGCATGACAACCACAAAGCTCCTCACAATCATCCCTAGACCTAGGTCTCCTTTACTGCCTCAGGTTAGGGTTAGGGTTGAGCCTAGGGTTAGGGTTTTGAAAACCACAAAGCCCAAAGCTCCAAACACACTTCAGCTGCAAAAGGCATCCCAGGGGGAACACAAAACTGGCACAACATGCCTTCTTCCACAGTTTTCTCCTCACCACCATCCCTAGCCCAAGGTCTCCTTTACTGCCTCAGGTTAGGGTTAGGGTTGAGCCTAGGGTTAGGGTTTTGAAAACCACAAAGCCCAGAGCTCCAAACACACTGCAGCTGCAAAAGGCATCCCAGGGGGAACACAAAACTGCCACAACATGCCTTCTTCCACACTTTTCTCCTCACCACCATCCCTAGACCTAGGTCTCCTTTACTGCCTCAGGTTAGGGTTAGGGTTGAGCCTAGGGTTAGGGTTTTGAAAACCACAAAGCCCAAAGCTCCAAACACACTTCAGCTGCAAAAGGCATCCCAGGGGGAACACAAAACTGGCACAACATGCCTTCTTCCACAGTTTTCTCCTCACCACCATCCCTAGCCCAAGGTCTCCTTACTGCCTCAGGTTAGGGTTAGGGTTGAGCCTAGGGTTAGGGTTTTGAAAACCACAAAGCCCAGAGCTCCAAACACACTGCAGCTGCAAAAGGCATCCCAGGGGGAACACAAAACTGCCCCAACATGCCTTCTTCCACACCTTTCTCCTCACCACCATCCCTAGCCATGGTCTCCTTTACTGCCTCAGGTTAGGGTTAGGGTTGAGCCTAGGGTTAGGGTTTTGAAAACCACAAAGCCCAGAGCTCCAAACACACTGCAGCTGCAAAAGGCATCCCAGGGGGAACACAAAACTGCCCCAACATGCCTTCTTCCACACGTTTTCTCCTCACCACCATCCCTAGCCAAGGTCTCCTTTACTGCCTCAGGTTAGGGTTAGGGTTGAGCCTAGGGTTAGGGTTTTGAAAACCACAAAGCCCAGAGCTCCAAACACACTGCAGCTGCAAAAGGCATCCCAGGGGGAACACAAAACTGCCACAACATGCCTTCTTCCACAGTTTTCTCCTCACCACCATCCCTAGCCCAAGGTCTCCTTTACTGCCTCAGGTTAGGGTTAGGGTTGAGCCTAGGGTTAGGGTTTTGAAAACCACAAAGCCCAGAGCTCCAAACACACTGCAGCTGCAAAAGGCATCCCAGGGGGAACACAAAACTGCCACAACATGCCTTCTTCCACAGTTTCTCCTCACCACCATCCCTAGCCCAAGGTCTCCTTTACTGCCTCAGGTTAGGGTTAGGGTTGAGCCTAGGGTTAGGGTTTTGAAAACCACAAAGCCCAGAGCTCCAAACACACTGCAGCTGCAAAAGGCATCCCAGGGGGAACACAAAACTGCCACAACATGCCTTCTTCCACACTTTTCTCCTCACCACCATCCTAGCCAAGGCTCCTTTACTGCCTCAGGTTAGGGTTAGGGTTGAGCCTAGGGTTAGGGTTTTGAAAACCACAAAGCCCAGAGCTCCAAACACACTGCAGCTGCAAAAGGCATCCCAGGGGGAACACAAAACTGCCCCAACATGCCTTCTTCCACAGTTTTCTCCTCACCACCATCCCTAGCCCAAGGTCTCCTTTACTGCCTCAGGTTAGGGTTAGGGTTGAGCCTAGGGTTAGGGTTTTGAAAACCACAAAGCCCAGAGCTCCAAACACACTGCAGCTGCAAAAGGCATCCCAGGGGGAACACAAAACTGCCACAACATGCCTTCTTCCACAGTTTTCTCCTCACACCATCCCTAGCCCATGGCTCCTTACTGCCTCAGGTTAGGGTTAGGGTTGAGCCTAGGGTTAGGGTTTTGAAAACCACAAAGCCCAGAGCTCCAAACACACTGCAGCTGCAAAAGGCATCCCAGGGGGAACACAAAACTGCCACAACATGCCTTCTTCCACAGTTTTCTCCTCACCACCATCCCTAGCCCAAGGTCTCCTTTACTGCCTCAGGTTAGGGTTAGGGTTGAGCCTAGGGTTAGGGTTTTGAAAACCACAAAGCCCAGAGCTCCAAACACACTGCAGCTGCAAAAGGCATCCCAGGGGGAACACAAAACTGCCACAACATGCCTTCTTCCACAGTTTTCTCCTCACCACCATCCCTAGCCCAAGGTCTCCTTTACTGCCTCAGGTTAGGGTTAGGGTTGAGCCTAGGGTTAGGGTTTTGAAAACCACAAAGCCCAGAGCTCCAAACACACTGCAGCTGCAAAAGGCATCCCAGGGGGAACACAAAACTGCCACAACATGCCTTCTTCCACACCTTTACTCCTCCCAACTAATCCTATGCAATGGCTGCTCTACTGCCTCAGGATAGGGTTAGGGTTGAGCCTAGGGTTAGGGTTTTGAAAACCACAAAGCCCAGAGCTCCAAACACACTGCAGCTGCAAAAGGCATCCCAGGGGGAACACAAAACTGCCACAACATGCCTTCTTCCACAGTTTTCTCCTCACCACCATCCCTAGCCCAAGGTCTCTTTTACTGCCTCAGGTTAGGGTTAGGATTGAGCCTAGGGTTAGGGTTTTGAAAACCACAAAGCCCAGAGCTCCAAACACACTGCAGCTGCAAAAGGCATCCCAGGGGGAACACAAAACTGCCACAACATGCCTTCTTCCACAGTTTTCTCCTCACCACCATCCCTAGCCCAAGGTCTCCCTTACTGCCTCCGGTTAGGGTTAGGGTTGAGCCTAGGGTTAGGGTTTTGAAAACCACAAAGCCCAGAGCTCCAAACACACTGCAGCTGCAAAAGGCATCCCAGGGGGAACACAAAACTGCCCCAACATGCCTTCTTCCATACCATTTTCCTCCCAACCAATCCTATGCTATGGCTGGCCTCTACTGCCTCAGGCTAGGGTTTGGGTTGAGCCTAGGGTTAGGGTTTTGAAAACCACAATACCCAGAGCTCCAAACACACTGCAGCTGCAAAAGGGCATCCCAGGGGGAACACAAAACTGCCCCAACATGCCTTCTTCCACAGTTTTCTCCTCACCTCCATCCCTAGCCCAAGGTCTCCTTTAGTGCCTCAGGTTAGGGTTAGGGTTGAGCCTAGGGTTAGGATTTTGAAAACCACAATACCCAGAGCTCCAAACACACTGCAGCTGAAAAGGCATCCCAGAGGGAACACAAAACTGCCACAACATGCCTTCTTCTCACACAACACTTTTCTCCTCACCACCATCCGTAGCCCAATGTCTCCTTTACTGCCTCAGGTTAGGGTTAGGATTGAGCCTAGGGTTAGGGTTTTGAAAACCACAAAGCCCAGAGCTCCAAACACACTGCAGCTGCAAAAGGCATCCCAGGGGGAACACAAAACTGCCACAACATGCCTTCTTCCACAGTTTTCTCCTCACCACCATCCCTAGCCCAAGGTCTCCTTTACTGCCTCAGGTTAGGGTTAGGGTTGAGCCTAGGGTTAGGGTTTTGAAAACCACAAAGCCCAGAGCTCCAAACACACTGCAGCTGCAAAAGGCATCCCAGGGGGAACACAAAACTGCCCCAACATGCCTTCTTCCACAGTTTTCTCCTCACCACCATCCCTAGCCAAGGTCTCCTTTACTGCCTCAGGTTAGGGTTAGGGTTGAGCCTAGGGTTAGGGTTTGAAAACCACAAAGCCCAGAGCTCCAAACACACTGCAGCTGCAAAAGGCATCCCAGGGGGAACACAAAACTGCCACAACATGCCTTCTTCCACAGTTTTCTCCTCACCACCATCCCTAGCCCAAGGTCTCCTTTACTGCCTCAGGTTAGGGTTATGGTTGAGCCTAGAATTAGCGTTTTGAAAACCACAAAGCCCAGAGCTCCAAACACACTGCAGCTGCAAAAGGCATCCCAGGGGGAACACAAAACTGCCCCAACATGCCTTCTTCCACAGTTTTCTCCTCACCACCATCCCTAGCCCAAGGTCTCCTTTAGTTCCTCAGATTAGGGTTATGGTTGAGCCTAGGGTTAGCGTTTTGAAAACCACAAAGCCCAGAGCTCCAAACACACTGCAGCTGCAAAAGGCATCCCAGGGGGAACACAAAACTGCCACAACATGCCTTCTTCCACAGTTTTCTCCTCTGAACCATCCCTATCCCATGGTCTCCTTTAGTTCCTCAGGTTAGGGTTATGGTTGAGCCTAGGGTTAGCGTTTTGAAAACCACAAAGCCCAGAGCCCCAAACACACTGCAGCTGCCTAAAGGCATCCCAGGGGGAACACAAAACTGCCCCAACATGCCTTCTTCCACACTTTTCTCTTGACCACCATCCCTAGCCCAAGGTCTCCTTTAGTTCCTCAGGTTAGGGTTATGGTTGAGCCTAGAATTAGCGTTTTGAAAACCACAAAGCCCAGAGCTCCAAACACACTGCAGCTGCCAAAGGCATCCCAGGGGGAACACAAAACTGCCCCAACATGCCTTCTTCTACAGTTTGCTCCTCACAACCAATCCTGTGCTATGGCGGCCTCTACTGACAGAGGTTAGGGTTAGGGTTGAGCCTAGGGTTAGGGTTTTGAAAACCACAAAGCCCAGAGCTCCAAACACACTGCAAACGCAAAGGGCATCCCAGGGGGAACACAAAACTGCCACAACATGCCTTCTTCCACACTTTTCTCCTCACCACCATCCCTAGCCCATGGTCTCCTTTACTGCCTCAGGTTAGGGTTAGGGTTACGCCTAGGGTTAGGGCTTTGAAAACCACAAAGCCCAGAGCTCCAAACACACTGCAGCTGCAAAAGGCATCCCAGGGGGAACACAAAACTGCCCCAACATGCCTTCTTCCACACTTTTCTCCTCACCACCATCCCTAGCCCAAGGTCTCCTTTACTGCCTGAGGTTAGGGTTAGGGTTGAGCCTAGGGTTAGGGTTTTGAAAACCACAAAGCCCAGAGCTCCAAACACACTGCAGCTGCAAAAGGCATCCCAGGGGGAACGCAAAACTGCCACAACATGCCTTCTACCACAGTTATCTCCTCACAACCAATCCTAGCCAAGGTCTGCCTCTACTGCCTCAGGTTAGGGTTAGGGTTGAGCCTAGGGTTAGGGTTTGAAAACCACAAAGCCCAGAGCTCCAAACACACTGCAGCTGCAAAAGGCATCCCAGGGGGAACACAAAACTGCCACAACATGCCTTCTTCCAACAGTTTTCTCCTCACCACCATCCCTAGCCCAAGGTCTCCTTTACTGCCTCAGGTTAGGGTTAGGGTTGAGCCTAGGGTTAGGGTTTTGAAAACCACAAAGCCCAGAGCTCCAAACACACTGCAGCTGCAAAAGGCATCCCAGGGGGAACACAAAACTGCCACAACATGCCTTCTTCCACAGTTTTCTCCTCACCACCATCCCTAGCCCAAGGTCTCCTTTACTGCCTCAGGTTAGGGTTAGGGTTGAGCCTAGGGTTAGGGTTTTGAAAACCACAAAGCCCAGAGCTCCAAACACACTGCAGCTGCAAAAGGCATCCCAGGGGGAACACAAAACTGCCACAACATGCCTTCTTCCACAGTTTTCTCCTCACCACCATCCCTAGCCCAAGGTCTCCTTTACTGCCTCAGGTTAGGGTTAGGGTTGAGCCTAGGGTTAGGGTTTTGAAAACCACAAAGCCCAGAGCTCCAAACACACTGCAGCTGCAAAAGGCATCCCAGGGGGAACACAAAACTGCCACAACATGCCTTCTTCCACAGTTTTCTCCTCACCACCATCCCTAGCCCAAGGTCTCCTTTACTGCCTCAGGTTAGGGTTAGGGTTGAGCCTAGGGTTAGGGTTTTGAAAACCACAAAGCCCAGAGCTCCAAACACACTGCAGCTGCAAAAGGCATCCCAGGGGGAACACAAAACTGCCACAACATGCCTTCTTCCACAGTTTTCTCCTCACCACCATCCCTAGCCCAAGGTCTCCTTTACTGCCTCAGGTTAGGGTTAGGGTTGAGCCTAGGGTTAGGGTTTTGAAAACCACAAAGCCCAGAGCTCCAAACACACTGCAGCTGCAAAAGGCATCCCAGGGGGAACACAAAACTGCCACAACATGCCTTCTTCCACAGTTTTCTCCTCACCACCATCCCTAGCCCAAGGTCTCCTTTACTGCCTCAGGTTAGGGTTAGGGTTGAGCCTAGGGTTAGGGTTTTGAAAACCACAAAGCCCAGAGCTCCAAACACACTGCAGCTGCAAAAGGCATCCCAGGGGGAACACAAAACTGCCACAACATGCCTTCTTCCACAGTTTTCTCCTCACCACCATCCCTAGCCCAAGGTCTCCTTTACTGCCTCAGGTTAGGGTTAGGGTTGAGCCTAGGGTTAGGGTTTTGAAAACCACAAAGCCCAGAGCTCCAAACACACTGCAGCTGCAAAAGGCATCCCAGGGGGAACACAAAACTGCCACAACATGCCTTCTTCCACAGTTTTCTCCTCACCACCATCCCTAGCCAAGGTCTCCTTTACTGCCTCAGGTTAGGGTTAGGGTTGAGCCTAGGGTTAGGGTTTTGAAAACCACAAAGCCCAGAGCTCCAAACACACTGCAGCTGCAAAAGGCATCCCAGGGGGAACACAAAACTGCCACAACATGCCTTCTTCCACAGTTTTCTCCTCACCACCATCCCTAGCCCAAGGTCTCCTTTACTGCCTCAGGTTAGGGTTAGGGTTGAGCCTAGGGTTAGGGTTTTGAAAACCACAAAGCCCAGAGCTCCAAACACACTGCAGCTGCAAAAGGCATCCCAGGGGGAACACAAAACTGCCACAACATGCCTTCTTCCACAGTTTTCTCCTCACCACCATCCCTAGCCCAAGGTCTCCTTTACTGCCTCAGGTTAGGGTTAGGGTTGAGCCTAGGGTTAGGGTTTTGAAAACCACAAAGCCCAGAGCTCCAAACACACTGCAGCTGCAAAAGGCATCCCAGGGGGAACACAAAACTGCCCCAACATGCCTTCTTCCACAGCTTTCTCCTCACAACCAATCCTATGCCATGGCTGCCTCTACTGCCTCAGGTTAGGGTTAGGGTTGAGCCTAGGGTTAGGGTTTTGAAAACCACAAAGCCCAGAGCTCCAAACACACTGCAGCTGCAAAAGGCATCCCAGGGGGAACACAAAACTGCCACAACATGCCTTCTTCCACAGTTTTCTCCTCACCACCATCCCTAGCCCAAGGTCTCCTTTACTGCCTCAGGTTAGGGTTAGGGTTGAGCCTAGGGTTAGGGTTTTGAAAACCACAAAGCCCAGAGCTCCAAACACACTGCAGCTGCAAAAGGCATCCCAGGGGGAACACAAAACTGCCACAACATGCCTTCTTCCACAGTTTTCTCCTCACCACCATCCCTAGCCCAAGGTCTCCTTTACTGCCTCAGGTTAGGGTTAGGGTTGAGCCTAGGGTTAGGGTTTTGAAAACCACAAAGCCCAGAGCTCCAAACACACTGCAGCTGCAAAAGGCATCCCAGGGGGAACACAAAACTGCCACAACATGCCTTCTTCCACAGTTTTCTCCTCACCACCATCCCTAGCCCAAGGTCTCCTTTACTGCCTCAGGTTAGGGTTAGGGTTGAGCCTAGGGTTAGGGTTTTGAAAACCACAAAGCCCAGAGCTCCAAACACACTGCAGCTGCAAAAGGCATCCCAGGGGGAACACAAAACTGCCCCAACATGCCTTCTTCCACAGTTTTCTCCTCACCACCATCCTAGCCCAAGGTCTCCTTTACTGCCTCAGGTTAGGGTTAGGGTTGAGCCTAGGGTTAGGGTTTTGAAAACCACAAAGCCCAGAGCTCCAAACACACTGCAGCTGCAAAAGGCATCCCAGGGGGAACACAAAACTGCCACAACATGCCTTCTTCCACAGTTTTCTCCTCACCACCATCCCTAGCCCAAGGTCTCCTTTACTGCCTCAGGTTAGGGTTAGGGTTGAGCCTAGGGTTAGGGTTTTGAAAACCACAAAGCCCAGAGCTCCAAACACACTGCAGCTGCAAAAGGCATCCCAGGGGGAACACAAAACTGCCACAACATGCCTTCTTCCACAGTTTTCTCCTCACCACCATCCCTAGCCCAAGGTCTCCTTTACTGCCTCAGGTTAGGGTTAGGGTTGAGCCTAGGGTTAGGGTTTTGAAAACCACAAAGCCCAGAGCTCCAAACACACTGCAGCTGCAAAAGGCATCCCAGGGGGAACACAAAACTGCCACAACATGCCTTCTTCCACAGTTTTCTCCTCACCACCATCCCTAGCCCAAGGTCTCCTTTACTGCCTCAGGTTAGGGTTAGGGTTGAGCCTAGGGTTAGGGTTTTGAAAACCACAAAGCCCAGAGCTCCAAACACACTGCAGCTGCAAAAGGCATCCCAGGGGGAACACAAAACTGCCCCAACATGCCTTCTTCCACAGTTTTCTCCTCACCACCATCCCTAGCCCAAGGTCTCCTTTACTGCCTCAGGTTAGGGTTAGGGTTGAGCCTAGGGTTAGGGTTTTGAAAACCACAAAGCCCAGAGCTCCAAACACACTGCAGCTGCAAAAGGCATCCCAGGGGGAACACAAAACTGCCCCAACGTGCCTTCTTCCACACCTTTCTCCTCACAACCATCCCTATGCTATGGCTGCCTCTACTGCCTCAGGTTAGGGTTAGGGTTGAGCCTAGGGTTAGGGTTTTGAAAACCACAAAGCCCAGAGCTCCAAACACACTGCAGCTGCAAAAGGCATCCCAGGGGGAACACAAAACTGCCACAACATGCCTTCTTCCACACTTTTCTCCTCACCACCATCCCTAGCCCAAGGTCTCCTTTACTGCCTCAGGTTAGGGTTAGGGTTGAGCCTAGGGTTAGGGTTTTGAAAACCACAAAGCCCAGAGCTCCAAACACACTGCAGCTGCAAAAGGCATCCCAGGGGGAACACAAAACTGCCCCAACATGCCTTCTTCCACACTTTCCTCCTCACCACCATCCCTAGCCCAAGGTCTCCTTTACTGCCTCAGGTTAGGGTTAGGGTTGAGCCTATGTTTAGGGTTTTGAAAACCACAAAGCCCGGAGCTCCAAACACACTGCAGCTGCAAAAGGCATCGCACGGGGAACACAAAACTGCCACAACATGCCTTCTTCCACACTTTCCTCCTCACCACCATCCCTAGCCCAATGTCTCCTTTACTGCCTCAGGTAAGGGTTAGGGTTACACCTAGGGTTAGGGTTTTGAAAACCACAATACCCAGAGCTCCAAACACACTGCAGATGCAAAAGGCATCCCAGAGGGAACACAAAACTGCCACAACATGCCTTCTTCCACAGTTTCTCCTCACCACCATCCCTAGCCCAAGGTCTCCTTTACTGCCTCAGGTTAGGGTTAGGGTTGAGCCTAGGGTTAGGGTTTTGAAAACCACAAAGCCCAGAGCTCCAAACACACTGCAGATGCAAAAGGCATTCCAGAGGGAACATAAAACTGCCACAACATACCTTCTTCCACAGTTTTCTCCACACCACCATCCCTAGCCCAAGGTCTCCTTTACTTCCTCAGGTTAGGGTTATGGTTGAGCCTAGGGTTAGGGTTTTGAAAACCACAAAGCCCAGAGCTCCAAACACACTGCAGCTGCAAAAGGCATCCCAGGGGGAACACAAAACTGCCACAACATGCCTTCTTCCACACTTTTCTCCTCACCACCATCCTAGCCATGGTCTCCTCTACTGCCTCAGGTTAGGGTTAGGGTTGAGCCTAGGGTTAGGGTTTTGAAAACCACAAAGCCCAGAGCTCCAAACACACTGCAGCTGCAAAAGGCATCCCAGGGGGAACACAAAACTGCCCCAACATGCCTTCTTCCACAGTTTTCTCCTCACCACCATCCCTAGCCCAAGGTCTCCTTTACTGCCTCAGGTTAGGGTTAGGGTTGAGCCTAGGGTTAGGGTTTTGAAAACCACAAAGCCCAGAGCTCCAAACACACTGCAGCTGCAAAAGGCATCCCAGGGGGAACACAAAACTGCCACAACATGCCTTCTTCCATACCTTTTCTCTTCCCAACCAATCCTAAGCTTTGGCTGCCTCTACTGCCTCAGGTTAGGGTTAGGGTTGAGCCTAGGGTTAGGGTTTTGAAAACCACAAAGCCCAGAGCTCCAAACACACTGCAGCTGCAAAAGGCATCCCAGGGGGAACACAAAACTGCCCCAACATGCCTTCTTCCACAGTTTTCTCCTCACCACCATCCCTAGCCCAAGGTCTCCTTTACTGCCTCAGGTTAGGGTTAGGGTTGAGCCTAGGGTTAGGGTTTTGAAAACCACAAAGCCCAGAGCTCCAAACACACTGCAGCTGCAAAAGGCATCCCAGGGGGAACACAAAACTGCCACAACATGCCTTCTTCCACAGTTTTCTCCTCACCACCATCCCTAGCCCAAGGTCTCCTTTACTGCCTCAGGTTAGGGTTAGGGTTGAGCCTAGGGTTAGGGTTTTGAAAACCACAAAGCCCAGAGCTCCAAACACACTGCAGCTGCAAAAGGCATCCCAGGGGGAACACAAAACTGCCCCAACATGCCTTCTTCCACAGTTTTCTCCTCACCACCATCCCTAGCCCAAGGTCTCCTTTACTGCCTCAGGTTAGGGTTAGGGTTGAGCCTAGGGTTAGGGTTTTGAAAACCACAATACCCAGAGCTCCAAACACACTGCAGCTGCCAAAGGCATCCCAGGGGGAACACAAAACTGCCAACACATGCCTTCTTCCACAGTTTTCTCCTCTCCACCATCCCTAGCCCAAGATCTCCTTTACTGCCTCAGGTTAGGGTTAGGGTTGAGCCTAGGGTTAGGGTTTTGAAAACCACAAAGCCCAGAGCTCCAAACACACTGCAGCTGCAAAAGGCATCCCAGGGGGAACACAAAACTGCCCCAACATGCCTTCTTCCATACCTTTCTCCTTCCAACCAATCCTATGCTATGGTTGCCTCTACTGCCTCAGGTTAGGGTTAGGGTTGAGCCTAGGGTTAGGGTTTTGAAAACCACAAAGCCCAGAGCTCCAAACACACTGCAGCTGCAAAAGGCATCCCACGGGGAACACAAAACTGCCACAACATGCCTTCTTCTCACACAACACTTTTCTCCTCACCACTATCCCTAGCCCAAGGTCTCCTTTACTTCCTCAGGTTAGGGTTATGGTTGAGCCTAGGGTTAGGGTTTTGAAAACCACAATACCCAGAGCTCCAAACACACTGCAGCTGCAAAAGGCATCCCAGGGGGAACACAAAACTGCCACAACATGCCTTCTTCCACAGTTTTCTCCTCACCACCATCCCTAGCCCAAGGTCTCCTATACTTCCTCAGGTTAGGGTTAGCGTTGAGCCTAGGGTTAGGGTTTTGAAAACCACAATACCCAGAGCTCCAAACACACTGCAGCTGCAAAAGGCATCCCAGGGGGAACTCGAAATTGCCCCGACATGCCTTCTTCCAAAGTTTTCTCCTCACCACCATCCCTAGCCCAAGGTCTCCTTTACTTCCTCAGGTTAGGGTTATGGTTGAGCCTAGGGTTAGGGTTTTGAAAACCACAATACCCAGAGCTCCAAACACACTGCAGCTGCAAAAGGCATCCCAGGGGGAACTCGAAATTGCCCCAACATGCCTTCTTCCACAGTTTTCTACTCACCACCATCCCTAGCCCAAGGTCTCCTTTACTTCCTCAGGTTAGGGTTATCGTTGAGCCTAGGGTTAGGGTTTTGAAAACCACAAAGCCCAGAGCTCCAAACACACTGCAGCTGCAAAAGGCATCCCAGGGGGAACACAAAACTGCCACAACATGCCTTCTTCCACAGTTTTCTCCTCACCACCATCCCTAGCCCAAGGTCTCCTTTACTGCCTCAGGTTAGGGTTAGGGTTGAGCCTAGGGTTAGGGTTTTGAAAACCACAAAGCCCAGAGCTCCAAACACACTGCAGCTGCAAAAGGCATCCCAGGGGGAACACAAAACTGCCACAACATGCCTTCTTCCACAGTTTTCTCCTCACCACCATCCCTAGCCAATGGTCTCCTTTACTGCCTCAGGTTAGGGTTAGGGTTGAGCCTAGGGTTAGGGTTTTGAAAACCACAAAGCCCAGAGCTCCAAACACACTGCAGCTGCAAAAGGCATCCCAGGGGGAACACAAAACTGCCACAACATGCCTTCTTCCACACGTTTTCTCCTCACCACCATCCCTAGCCCAAGGTCTCCTTTACTGCCTCAGGTTAGGGTTAGGGTTGAGCCTAGGGTTAGGGTTTTGAAAACCACAAAGCCCAGAGCTCCAAACACACTGCAGCTGCAAAAGGCATCCCAGGGGGAACACAAAACTGCCCCAACATGCCTTCTTCCACAGTTTTCTCCTCACCACCATCCCTAGCCCAAGGTCTCCTTTACTGCCTCAGGTTAGGGTTAGGGTTGAGCCTAGGGTTAGGGTTTTGAAAACCACAAAGCCCAGAGCTCCAAACACACTGCAGCTGCAAAAGGCATCCCAGGGGGAACACAAAACTGCCACAACATGCCTTCTTCCACAGTTTTCTCCTCACCACCATCCCTAGCCCAAGGTCTCCTTTACTGCCTCAGGTTAGGGTTAGGGTTGAGCCTAGGGTTAGGGTTTTGAAAACCACAAAGCCCAGAGCTCCAAACACACTGCAGCTGCAAAAGGCATCCCAGGGGGAACACAAAACTGCCACAACATGCCTTCTTCCACAGTTTTCTCCTCACCACCATCCCTAGCCCAAGGTCTCCTTTACTGCCTCAGGTTAGGGTTAGGGTTGAGCCTAGGGTTAGGGTTTTGAAAACCACAAAGCCCAGAGCTCCAAACACACTGCAGCTGCAAAAGGCATCCCAGGGGGAACACAAAACTGCCACAACATGCCTTCTTCCACAGTTTTCTCCTCACCACCATCCCTAGCCCAAGGTCTCCTTTACTGCCTCAGGTTAGGGTTAGGGTTGAGCCTAGGGTTAGGGTTTTGAAAACCACAAAGCCCAGAGCTCCAAACACACTGCAGCTGCAAAAGGCATCCCAGGGGGAACACAAAACTGCCCCAACATGCCTTCTTCCACAGTTTTCTCCTCACCACCATCCCTAGCCCAATGTCTCCTTTACTGCCTCAGGTTAGGGTTAGGGTTGAGCCTAGGGTTAGGGTTTTGAAAACCACAAAGCCCAGAGCTCCAAACACACTGCAGCTGCAAAAGGCATCCCAGGGGGAACACAAAACTGCCACAACATGCCTTCTTCCACAGTTTTCTCCTCACCACCATCCCTAGCCCAAGGTCTCCTTTACTGCCTCAGGTTAGGGTTAGGGTTGAGCCTAGGGTTAGGGTTTTGAAAACCACAAAGCCCAGAGCTCCAAACACACTGCAGCTGCAAAAGGCATCCCAGGGGGAACACAAAACTGCCACAACATGCCTTCTTCCACAGTTTTCTCCTCACCACCAATCCCTAGCCAAGGTCTCCTTTACTGCCTCAGGTTAGGGTTAGGGTTGAGCCTAGGGTTAGGGTTTTGAAAACCACAAAGCCCAGAGCTCCAAACACACTGCAGCTGCAAAAGGCATCCCAGGGGGAACACAAAACTGCCACAACATGCCTTCTTCCACACTTTTCTCCTCACCACCATCCCTAGCCCAAGGTCTCCTTTACTGCCTCAGGTTAGGGTTAGGGTTGAGCCTAGGGTTAGGGTTTTGAAAACCACAAAGCCCAGAGCTCCAAACACACTGCAGCTGCAAAAGGCATCCCAGGGGGAACACAAAACTGCCACAACATGCCTTCTTCCACAGTTTTCTCCTCACCACCATCCCTAGCCCAAGGTCTCCTTTACTGCCTCAGGTTAGGGTTAGGGTTGAGCCTAGGGTTAGGGTTTTGAAAACCACAAAGCCCAGAGCTCCAAACACACTGCAGCTGCAAAAGGCATCCCAGGGGGAACACAAAACTGCCACAACATGCCTTCTTCCACAGTTTTCTCCTCACCACCATCCCTAGCCCAAGGTCTCCTTTACTGCCTCAGGTTAGGGTTAGGGTTGAGCCTAGGGTTAGGGTTTTGAAAACCACAAAGCCCAGAGCTCCAAACACACTGCAGCTGCAAAAGGCATCCCAGGGGGAACACAAAACTGCCCCAACATGCCTTCTTCCACAGTTTTCTACAGACCACCATCCCTAGCCCAAGGTCTCCTTTACTGCCTCAGGTTAGGGTTAGGGTTACACCTAGGGTTAGGGCTTTGAAAACCACAAAGCCCAGAGCTCCAAACACACTGCAGCTGCAAAAGGCATCCCAGGGGGAACACAAAACTGCCCCAACATGCCTTCTTCCACAGTAATCTCCTCACCACCATCCCTAGCCCAATGTCTCTTTTACTGCCTCAGGTAAGGGTTAGGGTTGAGCCTAGGGTTAGGGTTTTGAAAACCACAAAGCCCAGAGCTCCAAACACACTGCAGCTGCACAAGGCATCCCAGGGGGAACACAAAACTGCCCCAACATGCCTTCTTCCAAACTTTTCTCCTCACCACCATCCCTAGCCCAAGGTCTCCTTTACTGCCTCAGGTTAGGGTTAGGGTTACACCTAGGATTAGGGCTTTGAAAACCACAATACCCAGAGCTCCAAACACACTGCAGCTGCAAAAGGCATCCCACGGGGAACACAAAACTGCCACAACATGCCTTCTTCTCACACAACACTTTTCTCTTGACCACCATCCCTAGCCCAAGGTCTCCTTTACTGCCTCAGGTTAGGGTTAGGGTTACACCTAGGATTAGGGCTTTGAAAACCACAAAGCCCAGAGCTCCAAACACACTGCAGCTGCAAAAGGCATCCCACGGGGAACACAAAACTGCCCCAACGTGCCTTCTTCCATACCTTTCTCCTCACCACCATCCCTAGCCAATGGTCTCCTTTACTGCCTCAGGTTAGGGTTAGCGTTGAGCCTAGGGTTAGGGGTTGGAAAACAACAAAGCCCAGAGCTCCAAACACACTGCAGCTGCAAAAGGCATCCCACGGGGAACACAAAACTGCCACAACATGCCTTCTTCTCACACAACACTTTTCTCCTCACCACTATCCCTAGCCCAAGGTCTCCTTTACTTCCTCAGGTTAGGGTTATGGTTGAGCCTAGGGTTAGGGTTTTGAAAACCACAAAGCCCAGAGCTCCAAACACACTGCAGCTGCAAAAGGCATCCCACGGGGAACACAAAACTGCCACAACATGCCTTCTTCTCACACAACACTTTTCTCCTCACCACTATCCCTAGCCCAAGGTCTCCTTTACTTCCTCAGGTTAGGGTTAGGGTTGAGCCTAGGGTTAGGGTTTTGAAAACCACAATACCCAGAGCTCCAAACACACTGCAGCTGCAAAAGGCATCCCAGCGGGAATACAAAACTGCACCAACATGCCTTCTACCACAGTTATCTCCTCACATCCTGTCCTGTGCTATGGCTGCCTCTACTGACAGAGGTTAGGGTTAGGGTTGAGGCCAGGGTTAGAGTTTTAAAAACCACAAGGCCCAGAGCTCCAAACACACTGCAGCTGCAAAAGGGCATCCCAGGGAGAACCCAAAACTGCCACAACATGCCTTCTTCCACAGTTTTCTCCTCACAACCAATCCTGTGATATGGCTGCCTCTACTGCCTCAGGTTAGGGTTATGGTTGAGCCTAGGGTTAGCGTTTTGAAAACCACAAAGCCCAGAGCTCCAAACACACTGCAGCTGCAAAAGGCATCCCAGGGGGAACACAAAACTGCCCCAACATGCCTTCTTCCACAGTTTTCTCCTCACAACCAATCCTATGCTATGGCTGCCTCTACTGCCTCAGGTTAGGGTTAGGGTTGAGGCCAGGGTTAGAGTTTTGAAAACCACAAAGCCCAGAGCTCCAAACAAACTGCAGCTGCAAATGGCATCCCAGGGGGAACACAAAACTGCCCCAACATGCCTTCTTCCACAGTTATCTCCTCACCACCATCCCTAGCCAAAGGTCTCCTTTACTGCCTCAGGTTACGGTTAGTGTTACACCTAGGGTTAGGGTTTTAAAAACCACAAAGCCCAGAGCTCCAAACAAACTGCAGCTGCAAAAGGCATCCCAGGGGGAACACAAAACTGCCACAACATGCCTTCTTCCACAGTTTTCTCCTCACCACCATCCCTAGCCCCTGGTCTCCTTTTCTGCGTCAGGTTATGGTTAGGGTTGAGCCTAGGTTTAGGGTTTTGAAAACCACAAAGCCCAGAGCTCCAAACACACTGCAGCTGCAAAAGGCATCCCAGGGGGAACACAAAACTGCCACAACATGCCTTCTTCCACAGTTTTCTCCTCACCACCATCCCTAGACCAAGGTCTCCTTTACTGCCTCAGGTTAGGGTTAGGGTTGAGCCTAGGGTTAGGGTTTTGAAAACCACAAAGCCCAGAGCTCCAAACACACTGCAGCTGCAAAAGGCATCCCAGGGGGAACACAAAACTGCCCCAACATGCCTTCTTCCACAGTTTTCTCCTCACCACCATCCCTAGCCCAAGGTCTCCTTTACTGCCTCAGGTTAGGGTTAGGGTTGAGCCTAGGGTTAGGGTTTTGAAAACCACAAAGCCCAGAGCTCCAAACACACTGCAGCTGCAAAAGGCATCCCAGGGGGAACACAAAACTGCCACAACATGCCTTCTTCCACAGTTTTCTCCTCACCACCATCCCTAGCCCAAGGTCTCCTTTACTGCCTCAGGTTAGGGTTAGGGTTGAGCCTAGGGTTAGGGTTTTGAAAACCACAAAGCCCGGAGCTCCAAACACACTGCAGCTGCAAGGGTCATCCCAGGGGGAACACAAAACTGCCCCAACATGCCTTCTTCAACAGTTTTCTCCTCACCACCATCCCAATCCCATGGTCTCCTTTACTGCCTCAGTTTAGGGTTAGGGTTGAGCCTAGGGTTAGGGTTTTGAAAACCACAAAGCCCAGAGCCCCAAACACACTGCAGCTGCAAAAGGCATCCCA